>NW_021144047.1:0-46600 GCF_004193775.1 Glycine soja
TTTTCAATCCCCCGATAATATTTGGACGATGTCTATTAGGAAATGTTGGATCGGCGTCATTTGGTGATTCTTATTTTTAAGACCTGGATGGGTCGTCATCTTTCCTGGCCGATATCGACTACCATTTTTTTTATCGATATAGGTGAATAATGATATTTTTGTCGATGTGGGCCAATGGTTTTTTAGCCGAGTAAATGAGCACATGCCAGTGTCGGCCGAAACACAACTTCGGTTGAGCTCGCACGAATAAACAAGCCGACCTCCATTGTTATTTTATAGGTAACAGCGAACAACAAAACTTCCTATACCGTAAAAAAAATATCATCGGCCAGCGTTTGGAAATAAAATTCCACAATGCCGATATATAATATCAATCGGGGCTATTTAACGACCAATGTCCGGTATTTTTTTCTAGTAATCCCTCGATAATATTTGGACGATGTCTATTAGTAAACGTTCGATCGGCGTCATCCGGTGATTCTTCTATTTTAGACCTGGATTGGTCATCTTCCTGGCCGACATCGACTACCATTTTTTTTTATAAATATCGGTGAATAATGTTTTTTTGTCGAGGTGGAACAATGTTTTTCTAGCCGAGTAAAAGAGTACATGCCAGTGTCGACCGAAACACAACTTCGGTTGAGTTCGCACGAAAAAAAAAAACGACCTACTTGTAAGTTTTATAGGCGACAGCGAACAACAAAACTTCCTATACCGTAAAAATATCATCGGCCAGTGTTTGGAAATGAAATTCCACAATGCCGATAGATAAATATCCATCGGGGCTATTTAACGACCAATGTCCGCTATTGTTTTTTCAATTCAATCCCCCGATAATATTTGGATGATGTCTATTAGGAAATTTTCGATCGGCGTCATCCGGTGATTCTTCTGTTTTAGACCTGGATCGGTCATCTTTCCTGGCCGACATCGACTACCATTTTTTTTTTATAAATATCGGTGATTAATTTTTTTTTTGTCGAGCTGGGCCAATGTTTTACTAGCCGAGTAAATGAGTACATGCCAGTGTTGGCCGAAAAACAACTTTGGTTTAGCTCGCACGAAAAAACAAAGCCGACCTACATTGTAAGTCTTATAGGCGACAGCGAAAAACAAAACTTCCTATACCGTTAAAAATAGTTTCGGCCAGCGTTTGGAAATGAAATTCCACAATGTCGATAGATAAATATCAATCGGGGCTATTAAACGACCAATGTCCGCTATTGTTTATTCTATTCAATCCCCCGATAATATTTGGACGATGTCTATTAGGAAATGTTCGATCGGCGTCATCCTGTGATTCTTCTGTTTTAGACCTGGATCGGTCATCTTTCCTGGCCGACATCGACTACCATTTTTTTTTATCAATATCGGTGAATAATGTTTGTTTGTCGAGCTGGGCCAATGTTTTTCTTGCCGAGTAAATCAGTACATGCCAGTGTCGGCCGAAAAATAACTTCGGTTAAGCTCGAACGAAAAAAAAATGCCGACCTACATTGTAAGTTTTATAGGCGACAACGAACAACAAAACTTCCTATACCGTAAAAAATATTATCGGCCAGCGTTTGGAAATGAAATTCCACAATGTCGATAGATAAATATCAATCGGGGCTATTAAACGACCAATGTCCGCTATTGTTTTTTCTATTCAATCCCCCGATAATATTTGGGCGATGTCTATTAGGAAATCTTCGATCGGCGTCATCCGGTGATTCTTCTGTTTTAGACCTGGATCGGTCATCTTTCCTGGCCGACATCGACTACTATTTTTTTTCTCAGTATCAGTGAATTATGATTTTTTGTTGAGGTGGGCCAATGTTTTTCAAGCCGAGTAAATGAGTACATGCCAGTGTCGGCCGTAACACAACTTCGGTTGAGCTCGCACGAAAAAAATAAGCCGACCTACATTGTAAGTTTTATTGGCGACAAAGAACAACAAAACTTCCTATACCGTAAAAAATATTATCGGCCAGCGTTTGGAAATGAAATTCCACAATGTCGATAGATAAATATCAATCGGGGCTATTTAACGACCAATGTCCGCTATTGTTTTTTCTATTCAATCCCACGATAATATTTGGACGATGTATATTAGGAAATGTTCGATCCGAGTCATCTGGTGATTCTTCCTTTTTAGACATGGATCGGTCATCTTTCCTGGCCGACAACGACTACCATTTTTTTTATCAATATCGGTGAATAATGTTCTTTTGTCGAAGTGAGCCAATGTTTTTGTAGCTGAGTAAATGAGTACATGCCAGTGTCGGCCGAAACACAACTTCGGTTGTGCTCGCACGAAAAAACAAAGCCGACCACCTACATTGTAAGTTTTATAGGCGACAGCAAACAACAAAACTTCCTATACCGTAAAAAATATTATCGGCCAGCATTTGGAAATGAAATTCCACAATGTCGATAGATAAATATCAATCGGGGCTATTTAACGACCAATGTCCGCTATTGTTTTTTCTATTCAATCCCCCGATAATATTTGGACGATGTCTATTAGGAAATCTTCGATCGGCGTCATCCTGTGATTCTTCTGTTTTAGACCTGGATCTGTCATCTTTCCTGGCCGACATCGACTACTATTTTTTTTCTCAATATCAGTGAATTATGATTTTTTGTTGAGGTGGTGATATGAACCCACATGGCACAAGGGCTGACTTAGGATCGTCTAGGATTAAACCTTGATGGAAAATGCGGAAATTGATTAAGGAAAGGATGGAAAATAAGGTGGCTAATTTCGTGGGTCTTAATAAGGTGGTTCTTGGCATAAAATGGATGAATGGGATGGTAAAACGTAGGTTAAGTGGTGGCTGAACAGAAATATAGAAATGTCAATAACTGAAGCTACAGGGCTCCAAATGAGGTGATTCCAAAACGAGGTGAAAGTTCTCGTTTTGAAATTCAATTTAGGATCAAGAATCACTTAATTTGAGTGCGTAAAATGGGAGTTATGGCCACGAGATAATTCTGGGCAGAGGTGGATTTTTTGGAATTGTGGTTTGAAAGAACAAGGGTGATGATGAAAGGAAGGAAAGAATCACTCTTTCCAGCGAGGGCAACACACAAAGGTTGTGAAAGTCCTTTGATACAGCCAAGGTGTTCTTGAATCACTCAAGAATTTAGGAGAATCACTCTCACTAAGATAAAAGAGATAAACTCTAATTTTCTGAATAAAACTCAACGTGTGTTTATTGATAAAATGGTTCAGCTTATATAGAAGCTTTACAGCAGATTTTAGTAATGACCCACTAACCTAGAATTAAAATAACTTAATGCCATTAAACTAGGGAATTAAAAAAAACTTAATGGCTGAGTGTAACTGAAATTGTGGCAACCAAAAGTCACCCCCAACAGCCAACAAGTCAGCCACCATTTGGTCTCCCAAAAGGCTGATGCCTAGGTTGCCAATTGGGCCCTTATTACAAGTTGAACTAAACCTAACTAAAGCCCTTTTAGTTGATTAACCCAAAACATATTTTTGGTCAGCCAACTTTACAAGGATTGGGCCATTATTTAGACAAACTAAACACTCTAACATTGAAACAAAGTGGTGTCATTTAGTCCTCCTCCATTTGGGCCATGATACAACTCACAACCTTGGACTTTTCTCCTTGAAACTTGGGCTTGTATTCAAACAGTATGGACAGCACTTGTTGAAGAGCTTCCTTGGATTTCCTTGCTCTAGCCCTTGTCATAGGTCCTCCAAGTCCTTCAAGTGGATCCATGCCCTTGCTCTTGGTCATGTCCTCATCAGGTGGGCCAATGTTTTTCAAGCCGAGTAAATGAGTACATGCCAGTGTCGGCCGTAACACAACTTCGGTTGAGCTCGCACGAAAAAACAAAGCCGACCTACATTGTAAGTTTTATAGGCGACAACGAACAACAAAACTTCCTATACCATAAAAAATATTATCGGCCAGCGTTTGGAAATGAAATTCCACAATGTCGATAGATAAATATCAATCGGGGCGATTTAACGACCAATGTCTGCTATTGTTTTTTCTATTCAATCCCCCGATGGTATTTGGACGATGTCTATCAGGAAATGTTCGATTGGCGTCATAAGGTGATTCTTCACTTTTAGACCTGGATCGGTCATCTTTCCTGGCCGACATCGACTACCATTTTTTTTAACAATATCGGTGAATAATGATTTTTTGTTGAGGTGGGCCAATGTTTTTCAAGCCGAGTAAATGAGTACATGCCAGTGTCGGCCGTGACACAACTTCGGTTGAGCTCGCATGAAAAAACAAACCAGGCCTACATTGTAAGTTTTATAGGCGACAGCGAACAACAAAACTTCCTATACCCTAAAAAAACTATCGGCCAGCATTTGGAAATGAAATTCCACAATATCGATAGATAAATATCAATCGGGGCTATTTAACGACCAATGTCCGCTATTATTTTTTCTATTCAATCCCCCGATAATATTTGGACGATGTCTATTAGGAAATGTTCGATTGGCGTCATCAGATGATTCTTCTCTTTTAGACCTGGATCGGTCATCATTCCTGGCCGACATCGACTACCATTTTTTTTTATCAATATCGGTGAATAATGTTTTTTTGTCGAGCTGGGCCAATTTTTTTCTAGCCGAGTAAATGAGTACATGCCAGTGTCGGCCGAAAAACAACTTCGGTTAAGTTCGCACGAAAAAAAAAAGCCGACCTACACTGTAAGTTTTATAGGCAACAGCAAACAACAAAACTTCCTATAACGTAAAAAATATTATCAGCCAGCGTTTGGAAATGAAATTCCACAATGTCGATAGATAAATATCATTCGGGGCTATTTAACGACCAATGTCCGCTATTGTTTTTTCTATTCAATCCCCCGATAATATTTGGACGATGTCTATTAGGAAATGTTCGATCGGCGTCATCCGGTGATTCTTCTGTTTTAGACCTGGATCGGTCATCTTTCCTGGCCGACATCGACTACCATTTTTTTTTATCAATATCCGTGAATAATGTTTGTCTGTCGAGCTGGGCCAATGTTTTTCTAGCCGACTAAATGAGTACATGCCAGTGTCGACCGACACACAACTTCGGTTGAGTTCGCACGAAACAACGAATCCGACCTACATTATAAGTTTTATAGGCGACATCGAACAACAAAACTTCCTATACCGTACAAAATATTATCGGCCAGCGTTTGGAAATGAAATTCCACAATGTCGATAGATAAATATCAATCGGTGCTATTTAACGACCAATGTCCGCTATTGTTTATTCTTTTCAATCCCCCGATAATATTTGGACGATGTCTATTAGGAATTGTTCGATCGGCGTCATCCGGTGATTCTTCTGTTTTAGACCTGGATCGGTCATCTTTCCTGGCCGACAACGACTACTATTTTTTTTCTCAATATCAGTGAATTATGATTTTTTGTTGAGGTGGGCCAATGTGTTTCAAGCCGAGTAAATGAGTACATGCCAGTGTCGGCCGTGACACAACTTCGGTTGAGCTCGCATGAAAAAACAAAGCAGGCCTACATTGTAAGTTTTATAGGTGACAGCGAACAACAAAACTTCCTATACCATAAAAAATATTATCGGCCAGCATTTGGAAATGAAATTCCACAATGTCGATAGATAAATATCAATCGGGGCTATTTAACGACCAATGTCCGCTATTGTTTTTTCTATTCAATCCCACGATAATATTTGGACGATGTATATTAGGAAATGTTCGATCGGAGTCATCTGGTGATTCTACCTTTTTAGACATGGATCGGTCATCTTTCCTGTCCGACAACGACTACCATTTTTTTTTATCAATATCGGTGAATAATGTTCTTTTGTCGAAGTGAGCCAATGTTTTTGTAGCTGAGTAAATGAGTACATGCCAGTGTCGGCCGAAACACAACTTCGGTTGTGCTCGCACGAAAAAACAAAGCCGACCACCTACATTGTAAGTTTTATAGGCGACAGCAAACAACAAAACTTCCTATACCGTAAAAAATATCATCGGCCTGCGTTTGGAAATAAAAATCCACAATGCCGATAGATAAATATCAATCGGGGCTATTTAAGGAGCAATGTCCGCTATTGTTTTTTCTATTAATCCCCCGATAATATTTGGACGATGTCTATTAGGAAATGTTGGATCTGCGTCATTTGGTGATTCTTCTGTTTTAGACCTGGATCGGTCGTCATCTTTCCTGGCCGACATCGACTACCATTTTTTTTTATCAATATCCGTGAATAATGTTTGTCTGTCGAGCTGGGCCAATGTTTTTCTAGCCGAGTAAATGAGTACATGCCAGTGTCGACCGACACACAACTTCGGTTGAGATCGCACGAAACAATGAATCCGACCTACATTATATGTTTTATAGGCGACATCGAACAACAAAACTTCCTATACCGTACAAAATATTATCGGCCAGCGTTTGGAAATGAAATTCCACAATGTCGATAGATAAATATCAATCGGTGCTATTTAACGACCAATGTCCGCTATTGTTTATTCTTTTCAATCCCCCGATAATATTTGGACGATGTCTATTAGGAATTGTTCGATCGGCGTCATTTGGTGATTCTTCTGTTTTAGACCTGGATCGGTCATCTTTCCTGGCCGACATCGACTACCATTTTTTTTTATCAATATCCGTGAATAATGTTTGTCTGTCGAGCTGGGCCAATGTTTTTCTAGCCGAGTAAATGAGTACATGCCAGTGTCGACCGAAACACAACTTCGGCTGAGTTCGCACGAAAAAACAAAGCCGACCTACATTGTAAGTTTTATAGGCGACAGCGAACAACAAAACTTCCTATACCGTAAAAAATATTATCGGCCAGCGTTTGGAAATGAAATTCCACAATGTCGATAGATAAATATCAATCGGGGCTATTTAACGACCAATGTCCGCTATTGTTTTTTCTATTCAATCCCCCGATAATATTTGGACGATGTCTATTAGGAAATGTTCGATCGGCGTCATTTGGTGATTCTTATTTTTAAGACCTGGATCGGTCGTCAACTTTCCTGGCCGACATCGACTACCATTTTTTTATAAATATCGGTGAATGATGTTTTTTTGTCGACGTGGGCCAATGTTTTTCTAGCCATGTAAATGAGTACATTCCAGTGTCGACCGAAACACAACTTCGGTTGAGTTCGCACGAAAAAACAAAGCCGACCTACATTGTAAGTTTTATAGGCGACAACGAACAACAAAACTTCCTATACCGTAAAAAATATTATCGGCCAGCGTTTGGAAATGAAATTCCACAATGTCGATAGATAAATATCAATCGGGGCTATTTAAGGACCAATGTCCGCTATTGTTTTTTCTATTCAATCCCCCGATAATATTTGGACGATGTCTATTAGGAAATGTTCGATCGGCATCCTCCGGTGATTCATCTGCTTTAGACCTGGATTGGTCATCTTTCCCGGCCTACATCGACTATCATTTTTTTTATAAATATCGGTGAATAATGTTTTTGTTTCGAGGTGGAGCAATGCTTTTCTAGCCGAGTAAATGAGTACATGCCAGTGTCGACCGAAACACAACTTCGGTTGAGTTCGCACGAAAAAACAAAACCGACCTACATTGTTAGTTTTATAGGTGACAGCGAACAAGAAAACTTCCAATACCGTAAAAAATATTATCGGCCAGCGTTTGGAAATAAAATTCCACAATGCCGATAGATAAATATCAATCGGGGCTAATTAACGACCAATGTCCGCTATTGTTTTTTCTATTAATCCCCCGATAATATTTTGACGATGTCTATTAGGAAATGTTCGATCGGCGTCATCCGGTGATTCTTCTGTTTTTGAACTGGATTGGTCATCTTCCCTGGCCGACATCGACTACCATATTTTTTAATCAATATCGGTGAATAATATTTTTTTGTCGAGGTAGGCCAATGTTTTTCTAGTCGAGTAAATGAGTTCATGCCAGTGTCGGCCGAAACACAACTTTGGTTGTGCTCGCACGAAAAAACAAAGCCAACCTACATTGTAAGTTTTATAGGCGATAGCGAACAACAAACTTCCTATACCGTAAAAAATATTATCGCCCAGCGTTTGGAAATGAAATTCCACAATGCCGATAGATAAATATCCATCGGGGCTATTTAACGACCAATGTCCGCAATTGTTATTTCTATTCAATCCCCCGATAATATTTGGACGATGTCTATTAGGAAATGTTCGGTCGGCGATCTCCGGTAATTATTCTTTTTTAGACCTGGATCAGTCATCTTTGCTGGCCGACATCGACTACCATTTTTTTTATCAATATCGGTGAATAATGTTCTTTTGTCGAGGCAGGCCAATGTTTTTCTTGCCGAGTAAATTAGTACATGCCAGCGTCGGCCGAAACATAACTTCGGTTGAGCTCGCACGCAAAAACAAAGCCTACATTGTAAGTTTTATAGGCGACAGCGAACAACAAAACTTGCTATACCGTAAAAAATATTATCGGCCAGCGTTTCGAAATGAAATTCCACAATGTCGATAGATAAATATCAATCGGGGCTATTTAACGACCAATGTCCGCTATTGTTTTTTCTATTCAATCCCACGATAATATTTGGACGATGTATATTAAGAAATTTTCAATCGGAGTCATCTGGTGATTCTTCCTTTTTAGACATGGATCGGTCATCTTTCCTGGCCGAGAACGACTACCATTTTTTTATCAATATCGGTGAATAATGTTCTTTTGTCGAAGTGAGCCAATGTTTTTGTAGCCGAGTAAATGAGTACATGCCAGTGTTGTCCGAAACACAACTTCGGTTGAGCTCGCACGCAAAAACAAAGCCGACCACCTACATTGTAAGTTTTATAGGCGACAGCAAACAACAAAACTTGCTATACTGTAAAAAATATTATCGGCCAGCGTTTCGAAATGAAATTCTACAATGTCGATAGATAAATATCAATCGGGGCTATTTAACGACCAATGTCCGCTATTGTTTTTTCTATTCAATCCCACGATAATATTTGGACGATTTATATTAGGAAATTTTCGATCGGAGTCATCTGGTGATTCATCCTTTTTAGACATGGATCGGTCATCTTTCCTGGCCGACAACGACTACCATTTTTTTATCAATATCGGTGAATAATGTTTTTTTGTCGAGCTGGGCCAATGTTTTTCTAGCTGAATAATAGAGAATATGCTAGTGTCGGCCGAAACACAACTTTGGTTGAGCTCGCACGAAAAAACAAAGCCGACCTACATTGTAAGTTTTATAAGCGACAGCGAACAACAAAACTTCCTATACCGTAAAAAATATCATCGGCCTGCGTTTGGAAATGAAATTCCACAATGTCGATAGATAAATATCAATCGGGGCGATTTAACGACCAATGTCCGCTATTGTTATTTCTATTCAATCCCCCGATAATATTTGGACGATGTCTGTTAGGAAATGTTCGATCGGCGATCTCCGGTAATTATTCTTTTTTAGACCTGGATCAGTCATCTTTCCTGGCCGACATCGACTACCATTTTTTTTTATCAATATCGGTGAATAATGTTCTTTTGTCGAGGCGGGCCAATGTTTTTCTTGCCGAGTAAATTAGTACATGCCAGTGTCGGCCGAAACATAACTTCGGTTGAGCTCGCACGAAAAAACAAAGCTGACCTACAATGTAAGTTTTATAGGCGACAGCAAACAACAAAACTTGCTATACCGTAAAAAATATTATCGGCCAGCGTTTCTAAATGAAATTCCACAATGTCGATAGATAAATATCAATCGGGGCTATTTAACGACCAATGTCCGCTATTGTTTTTTCTATTCAATCCCACGATAATATTTGGCCGATGTATATTACTAAATTTTCGATCGGAGTCATCTTGTGATTCTTCCTTTTTAGATATGGATCGGTCATCTTTCCTGGCCGACAACGACTACCATTTTTTTTATCAATATCGGTGAATAATGTTCTTTTGTCGAAGTGAGCCAATGTTTTTCTAGCCGAGTAAATGAGTACATGCCAGTGTCGTCCGAAACACAACTTCGGTTGAGCTCGCATGCAAAAACAAAGTCGACCACCTACATTGTATGTTTCATAGGCGATAGTGAACAACAAAACTTCCTATACCATAAAAAATATTATCGGCCAGCGTTAGGAAATGAAATTCCACAATCTCGATCGATAAATATCAATCGGGGCGATTTAACGACCAATGTCCGCTATTGTTTTCTCTATTCAATCCCACGATAATATTTGGACGATGTATATTAGGAAATGCTCGATCGGAGTCATCTGGTGATTCTTCCTTTTTAGACCTGGATCGGTCATCTTTCCTGGCCGACAACGACTACCATTTTTTTTTTTATCAATATCGGTGAATAATGTTCTTTTGTCGAAGTGAGCCAATGTTTTTCTAGCCGAGTCAATAGGTACATGGCAGTGGCGGCCGAAACACAACTTTGGTTGTGCTCGCACGAAAAAACAAAGCCGACCACCTACATTGTAAGTTTTATAGGCGACAGCAAACAACAAAACTTGCTATACCGTAAAAAATATTATCGGCCAACGTTTGGAAATGAAATTCCACAATGTCGATAGATAAATACTAATCGGGGCTATTTAACGACCAATGTCCGTTATTGTTTTTTCTATTCAATCCCCCGATAATATTTGGACGATGTCTATTTGGAAATGTTCGATCGTCGATCTCCGGTGATTATTCTTTTTAAGACCTGGATCGTCATCTTTCCTGGCCGACATCAACTACCATTTTTTTTTTATCAGTATCGGTGAATAATGTTCTTTTGTCGAGGTGGGCCAATGTTTTTCTTGCCGAGTAAATGACTTCATGCCAGTGTCGGCCGAAACACAACTTCGGTTCAGCTCGGACGCAAAAACAAAGCCGACCACCTACATTGTAAGTTTTATAGGCGACAGCAAACAACAAAACTTGCTATACCGTAAAAAATATTATCGGCCAGCGTTTCGAAATGAAATTCCACAATGTCGATAGATAAATATCAATCGGGGCGATTTAACGACCAATGTCCGCTATTGTTTTTTCTATTCAATCCCCCGATAATATTTGGATGATGTCTATTAGGAAATGTTCGATCGGCGATCTCCGGTGATTATTCTTTTTTAGACCTGGATCAGTCATTTTTCCTGGCCGACATCGACTACCATTTTTTTATCAATATCGGTGAATAATGTTTTTTTGTCGAGCTGGGCCAATGTTTTTCTTGCCGAGTAAATGAGTACATACCAGTGTCGGCCGAAACACAACTTTGGTTGAGCTCGCACGAAAAAAAAAAGACGACCTACATTGTATGTTTTATGGGCGACAGCGAACAACAAAACTTCCTATTCCGTAAAAACTATCATCGGCCTGCGTTTGGAAATGAAATGCCACAATGTCGATAGATAAATACTAATCGGGGCTATTTAACGACCAATGTCCGCTATTGATTTTTATATTCTATCCCCCGATAATATTTGGATGATGTCTATTAGGAAATGTTCGATCGGCGATCTCTGGTGATTATTCTTTTTTAGACCTGGATCAGTCATTTTTCCTGGCCGACATCGACTACCATTTTTTTATCAATATCGGTGAATAATGTTTTTTTGTCGAGCTGGGCCAATGTTTTTCTTGCCGAGTAAATGAGTACATACCAGTGTCGGCCGAAACACAACTTCGGTTGAGCTCGCACGAAAAAAAAAAAGACGACCTACATTGTATGTTTTATGGGCGACAGCGAACAACAAAACTTCCTATTCCGTAAAAACTATCATCGGCCTGCGTTTGGAAATGAAATGCCACAATGTCGATAGATAAATACTAATCGGGGTTATTTAACGACCAATGTCCGCTATTGTTATTTCTATTCAATCCCCCGATAATATTTGAAAGATGTCTATTTGGAAATGTTCGATCGTCGATCTCCGGTGATTATTCTTTTTTAGACCTGGATCAGTCATCTTTCGTGGCCGACATCGACTACCATTTTTTTTATCAATATCGGTGAATAATGTTTTTTTGTCTGGCTGGGCCAATTTTTTCTAGCCGAGTAATAGAGAACATGCCAGTGTCGGCCGAAACACTACTTCGGTTGAGCTCGCACGAAAAAACAAAGGCGACCTACATTGTAAGTTTTATAGGCGACTGCGAACAACAAGACTTCCTATTCCGTATAAAATATCATCGGCCTGCGTTTGGAAATGAAATGCCACAATGTCGATAGATAAATACTAATCGGGGCTATTTAACGACCAATGTCTGCTATTGTTTTTTCTATTCAATCCCCCGATAATATTTGGACGATGTCTATTTGGAAATGTTCGATCGTGGATCTCCGGTGATTATTCTTTTTTAGACCTGGATCAGTCATCTTTCCTGGCCGACATCGACTACAGTTTTTTTTTTTATCAATATCGGTGAATAATGTTCTTTTGTCGAGGTGGGCCAATGTTTTTCTTGCCGAGTAAATGAGTACATGCCAGTGTCGGCCGAAACACAACTTCGGTTGAGCTCGGACGCAAAAACAAAGCCGACCACCTACATTGTAAGTTTTATAGGCGAAAGCAAACAACAAAACTTGCTATACCGTAAAAAATATTATCGGCCAGCGTTTCGAAATGAAATTCCACAATGTCGATAGATAAATATCAATCGGGGCGATTTAACGACCAATGTCCGCTGTTGTTTTTTCTATTCAATCCCCCGATAATATTTGGATGATGTCTATTAGGAAATGTTCGATCGGCGATCTCCGGTGATTATTCTATTTTAGACCTGGATCAGTCATTTTTCCTGGCCGACATCGACTACTATTTTTTTATAAATACCGGTGAATAATGTTTTTTTGTCGACCTAGGCCAATGTTTTTCTTGCCTAGTAAATGAGTACATACCAGTGTCGGCCGAAACACAACTTCGGTTGAGCTCGAACGAAAAAACAAAGGCGACCTACATTGTAAGTTTTATAGGCGACAGCGAACAACAAAACTTCCTATTCCGTAAAAAATATCATCGGCCTGCATTTGGAAATGAAATACCACAATGTCGATAGATAAATACTAATCGGGGCTATTTAACGACCAATGTCTGCTATTGTTTTTTCTATTCAATCCCCCGATAATATTTGGACGATGTCTATTTGGAAATGTTCGATCGTCGATCTCCGGTGATTATTCTTTTTTAGACCTGGATCAGTCATCTTTCCTGGCCGACATCGACTACCAATTTTTTTTATCAATATCGGTGAATAATGTTGTTTTGTCGAGGCGGGCCAATGTTTTTCTTGCCGAGTAAATGAGTACATGCCAGTGTCGGCCGAAACACAACTTCTGTTTAGCTCGCACGCAATAACAAAGCCGACCACCTACATTGTAAGTTTTATAGGCGACAGCAAACAACAAAACTTGCTATACCGTAAAAAATATTATCGGCCAGCGTTTCGAAATGAAATTCCACAATGTCGATAGATAAATATCAATCGGGGCGATCTAACGACCAATGTCCGCTATTGTTTTCTCTATTCAATCCCCCGATAATATTTGGACGATGTCTATTAGGAAATGTTCTATTCGCGTCATCAGGTGATTCTTCTCTTTTAGACCTGGATCGGTCATCTTTCCTGACCGACATCGACTACCATTTTTTTTTATCAATATCGATGAATAATGTTCTTTTGTCGAAGTGGGCCAATGTTTTTCTAGCCGAGTAAATGAGTGCATGCCAGTGTCGATGGAAAAACAACTTCGCTTGAGCTCGGGCGAAAAAAAAAAGCCGACCTACATTGTATGTTTCATAGGCGATAGTGAACAACAAAACTCCCTATACCATAAAAAATATTATCGGCCAGCGTTTGGAAATGAAATTCCACAATGTCGATAGATAAATATCAATCGGGGCTATTTAACGACCAATGTCCGCTATTGTTTTTTCTATTCAATCCGACGATAATATTTGGACGATGTATATTAGGAAATGTTTGATCGGAGTCATCTGGTGATTCTTCCTTTTTAGACATGCATCGGTCATCTTTCCTGGCCGACAACGACTACCATTTTTTTTTATCAATATCGGTGAATAATGTTCTTTTGTCGAAGTTAGCAAATGTTTTTCTAGCCGAGTAAATGAGTACATGCCAGTGTCGGCCGAAACACAACTTCGGTTGTGCTCGCACGAAAAAACAAAGCCGACCACCTACATTGTAAGTTTTATAGGCGACAGCAAACAACAAAACTTGCTATACTGTAAAAAATATTATCGGCCAGCGTTTGGAAATGAAATTCCACAATGTTGATAGATAAGTACTACTCGGGGCTATTTAACGACCAATGTCCGCTATTGTTTTTTCTATTCAATCCCCCGATAATATTTGGATGATGTCTATTTGGAAATGTTCGATCGTCGATCTCCGGTGATTATTCTATTTTAGACCAGGATCAGTCATCTTTTTTTTATCAATATCGGTGAATAATGTTTTTTTGTCGAGCTGGGCCAATGTTTTTCTAGCCGAGATATAGAGAACATGCTAGTGTCGGCAGAAACACAACTTCGGTTGAGCTCGCACGAAAAAACAAAGGCGACCTACATTGTAAGTTTCATAGGCGACAGCGAACAACAAAACTTCCTATTCCGTAAAATATATCATCGGCCTGCATTTAGAAATGAAATGCCACAATGTCGATAGATAAATATCAATCGGGGCTATTTAACGACCAATGTCCGCTATTGTTTTTTCTATTCAATCCCACGATAATATTTGGACGATGTATATTAGGAAATGTTCGATCGGAGTCATCTGGTGATTCTACCTTTTTAGACATGGATCGGTCATCTTTCCTGTCCGACAACGACTACCATTTTTTTTTATCAATATCGGTGAATAATGTTCTTTTGTCGAAGTGAGCCAATGTTTTTGTAGCTGAGTAAATGAGTACATGCCAGTGTCGGCCGAAACACAACTTCGGTTGTGCTCGCACGAAAAAACAAAGCCGACCACCTACATTGTAAGTTTTATAGGCGACAGCAAACAACAAAACTTCCTATACCGTAAAAAATATCATCGGCCTGCGTTTGGAAATAAAAATCCACAATGCCGATAGATAAATATCAATCGGGGCTATTTCAGGAGCAATGTCCGCTATTGTTTTTTCTATTAATCCCCCGATAATATTTGGACGATGTCTATTAGGAAATGTTGGATCTGCGTCATTTGGTGATTCTTCTGTTTTAGACCTGGATCGGTCGTCATCTTTCCTGGCCGACATCGACTACCATTTTTTTTTATCAATATCCGTGAATAATGTTTGTCTGTCGAGCTGGGCCAATGTTTTTCTAGCCGAGTAAATGAGTACATGCCAGTGTCGACCGACACACAACTTCGGTTGAGATCGCACGAAACAATGAATCCGACCTACATTATATGTTTTATAGGCGACATCGAACAACAAAACTTCCTATACCGTACAAAATATTATCGGCCAGCGTTTGGAAATGAAATTCCACAATGTCGATAGATAAATATCAATCGGTGCTATTTAACGACCAATGTCCGCTATTGTTTATTCTTTTCAATCCCCCGATAATATTTGGACGATGTCTATTAGGAATTGTTCGATCGGCGTCATTTGGTGATTCTTCTGTTTTAGACCTGGATCGGTCATCTTTCCTGGCCGACATCGACTACCATTTTTTTTTTATCAATATCCGTGAATAATGTTTGTCTGTCGAGCTGGGCCAATGTTTTTCTAGCCGAGTAAATGAGTACATGCCAGTGTCGACCGAAACACAACTTCGGCTGAGTTCGCACGAAAAAACAAAGCCGACCTACATTGTAAGTTTTATAGGCGACAGCGAACAACAAAACTTCCTATACCGTAAAAAATATTATCGGCCAGCGTTTGGAAATGAAATTCCACAATGTCGATAGATAAATATCAATCGGGGCTATTTAACGACCAATGTCCGCTATTGTTTTTTCTATTCAATCCCCCGATAATATTTGGACGATGTCTATTAGGAAATGTTCGATCGGCGTCATTTGGTGATTCTTATTTTTAAGACCTGGATCGGTCGTCAACTTTCCTGGCCGACATCGACTACCATTTTTTTATAAATATCGGTGAATGATGTTTTTTTGTCGACGTGGGCCAATGTTTTTCTAGCCATGTAAATGAGTACATTCCAGTGTCGACCGAAACACAACTTCGGTTGAGTTCGCACGAAAAAACAAAGCCGACCTACATTGTAAGTTTTATAGGCGACAACGAACAACAAAACTTCCTATACCGTAAAAAATATTATCGGCCAGCGTTTGGAAATGAAATTCCACAATGTCGATAGATAAATATCAATCGGGGCTATTTAAGGACCAATGTCCGCTATTGTTTTTTCTATTCAATCCCCCGATAATATTTGGACGATGTCTATTAGGAAATGTTCGATCGGCATCCTCCGGTGATTCATCTGCTTTAGACCTGGATTGGTCATCTTTCCCGGCCTACATCGACTATCATTTTTTTTATAAATATCGGTGAATAATGTTTTTGTTTCGAGGTGGAGCAATGCTTTTCTAGCCGAGTAAATGAGTACATGCCAGTGTCGACCGAAACACAACTTCGGTTGAGTTCGCACGAAAAAACAAAACCGACCTACATTGTTAGTTTTATAGGTGACAGCGAACAAGAAAACTTCCAATACCGTAAAAAATATTATCGGCCAGCGTTTGGAAATAAAATTCCACAATGCCGATAGATAAATATCAATCGGGGCTAATTAACGACCAATGTCCGCTATTGTTTTTTCTATTAATCCCCCGATAATATTTTGACGATGTCTATTAGGAAATGTTCGATCGGCGTCATCCGGTGATTCTTCTGTTTTTGAACTGGATTGGTCATCTTCCCTGGCCGACATCGACTACCATATTTTTTAATCAATATCGGTGAATAATATTTTTTTGTCGAGGTAGGCCAATGTTTTTCTAGTCGAGTAAATGAGTTCATGCCAGTGTCGGCCGAAACACAACTTTGGTTGTGCTCGCACGAAAAAACAAAGCCAACCTACATTGTAAGTTTTATAGGCGATAGCGAACAACAAACTTCCTATACCGTAAAAAATATTATCGCCCAGCGTTTGGAAATGAAATTCCACAATGCCGATAGATAAATATCCATCGGGGCTATTTAACGACCAATGTCCGCAATTGTTATTTCTATTCAATCCCCCGATAATATTTGGACGATGTCTATTAGGAAATGTTCGGTCGGCGATCTCCGGTAATTATTCTTTTTTAGACCTGGATCAGTCATCTTTGCTGGCCGACATCGACTACCATTTTTTTTATCAATATCGGTGAATAATGTTCTTTTGTCGAGGCAGGCCAATGTTTTTCTTGCCGAGTAAATTAGTACATGCCAGCGTCGGCCGAAACATAACTTCGGTTGAGCTCGCACGCAAAAACAAAGCCTACATTGTAAGTTTTATAGGCGACAGCGAACAACAAAACTTGCTATACCGTAAAAAATATTATCGGCCAGCGTTTCGAAATGAAATTCCACAATGTCGATAGATAAATATCAATCGGGGCTATTTAACGACCAATGTCCGCTATTGTTTTTTCTATTCAATCCCACGATAATATTTGGACGATGTATATTAAGAAATTTTCAATCGGAGTCATCTGGTGATTCTTCCTTTTTAGACATGGATCGGTCATCTTTCCTGGCCGAGAACGACTACCATTTTTTTATCAATATCGGTGAATAATGTTCTTTTGTCGAAGTGAGCCAATGTTTTTGTAGCCGAGTAAATGAGTACATGCCAGTGTTGTCCGAAACACAACTTCGGTTGAGCTCGCACGCAAAAACAAAGCCGACCACCTACATTGTAAGTTTTATAGGCGACAGCAAACAACAAAACTTGCTATACTGTAAAAAATATTATCGGCCAGCGTTTCGAAATGAAATTCTACAATGTCGATAGATAAATATCAATCGGGGCTATTTAACGACCAATGTCCGCTATTGTTTTTTCTATTCAATCCCACGATAATATTTGGACGATTTATATTAGGAAATTTTCGATCGGAGTCATCTGGTGATTCATCCTTTTTAGACATGGATCGGTCATCTTTCCTGGCCGACAACGACTACCATTTTTTTATCAATATCGGTGAATAATGTTTTTTTGTCGAGCTGGGCCAATGTTTTTCTAGCTGAATAATAGAGAATATGCTAGTGTCGGCCGAAACACAACTTTGGTTGAGCTCGCACGAAAAAACAAAGCCGACCTACATTGTAAGTTTTATAAGCGACAGCGAACAACAAAACTTCCTATACCGTAAAAAATATCATCGGCCTGCGTTTGGAAATGAAATTCCACAATGTCGATAGATAAATATCAATCGGGGCGATTTAACGACCAATGTCCGCTATTGTTATTTCTATTCAATCCCCCGATAATATTTGGACGATGTCTGTTAGGAAATGTTCGATCGGCGATCTCCGGTAATTATTCTTTTTTAGACCTGGATCAGTCATCTTTCCTGGCCGACATCGACTACCATTTTTTTTTATCAATATCGGTGAATAATGTTCTTTTGTCGAGGCGGGCCAATGTTTTTCTTGCCGAGTAAATTAGTACATGCCAGTGTCGGCCGAAACATAACTTCGGTTGAGCTCGCACGAAAAAACAAAGCTGACCTACAATGTAAGTTTTATAGGCGACAGCAAACAACAAAACTTGCTATACCGTAAAAAATATTATCGGCCAGCGTTTCTAAATGAAATTCCACAATGTCGATAGATAAATATCAATCGGGGCTATTTAACGACCAATGTCCGCTATTGTTTTTTCTATTCAATCCCACGATAATATTTGGCCGATGTATATTACTAAATTTTCGATCGGAGTCATCTTGTGATTCTTCCTTTTTAGATATGGATCGGTCATCTTTCCTGGCCGACAACGACTACCATTTTTTTTATCAATATCGGTGAATAATGTTCTTTTGTCGAAGTGAGCCAATGTTTTTCTAGCCGAGTAAATGAGTACATGCCAGTGTCGTCCGAAACACAACTTCGGTTGAGCTCGCATGCAAAAACAAAGTCGACCACCTACATTGTATGTTTCATAGGCGATAGTGAACAACAAAACTTCCTATACCATAAAAAATATTATCGGCCAGCGTTAGGAAATGAAATTCCACAATCTCGATCGATAAATATCAATCGGGGCGATTTAACGACCAATGTCCGCTATTGTTTTCTCTATTCAATCCCACGATAATATTTGGACGATGTATATTAGGAAATGCTCGATCGGAGTCATCTGGTGATTCTTCCTTTTTAGACCTGGATCGGTCATCTTTCCTGGCCGACAACGACTACCATTTTTTTTTTTATCAATATCGGTGAATAATGTTCTTTTGTCGAAGTGAGCCAATGTTTTTCTAGCCGAGTCAATAGGTACATGGCAGTGGCGGCCGAAACACAACTTTGGTTGTGCTCGCACGAAAAAACAAAGCCGACCACCTACATTGTAAGTTTTATAGGCGACAGCAAACAACAAAACTTGCTATACCGTAAAAAATATTATCGGCCAACGTTTGGAAATGAAATTCCACAATGTCGATAGATAAATACTAATCGGGGCTATTTAACGACCAATGTCCGTTATTGTTTTTTCTATTCAATCCCCCGATAATATTTGGACGATGTCTATTTGGAAATGTTCGATCGTCGATCTCCGGTGATTATTCTTTTTAAGACCTGGATCGTCATCTTTCCTGGCCGACATCAACTACCATTTTTTTTTTATCAGTATCGGTGAATAATGTTCTTTTGTCGAGGTGGGCCAATGTTTTTCTTGCCGAGTAAATGACTTCATGCCAGTGTCGGCCGAAACACAACTTCGGTTCAGCTCGGACGCAAAAACAAAGCCGACCACCTACATTGTAAGTTTTATAGGCGACAGCAAACAACAAAACTTGCTATACCGTAAAAAATATTATCGGCCAGCGTTTCGAAATGAAATTCCACAATGTCGATAGATAAATATCAATCGGGGCGATTTAACGACCAATGTCCGCTATTGTTTTTTCTATTCAATCCCCCGATAATATTTGGATGATGTCTATTAGGAAATGTTCGATCGGCGATCTCCGGTGATTATTCTTTTTAGACCTGGATCAGTCATTTTTCCTGGCCGACATCGACTACCATTTTTTTATCAATATCGGTGAATAATGTTTTTTTGTCGAGCTGGGCCAATGTTTTTCTTGCCGAGTAAATGAGTACATACCAGTGTCGGCCGAAACACAACTTTGGTTGAGCTCGCACGAAAAAAAAAAGACGACCTACATTGTATGTTTTATGGGCGACAGCGAACAACAAAACTTCCTATTCCGTAAAAACTATCATCGGCCTGCGTTTGGAAATGAAATGCCACAATGTCGATAGATAAATACTAATCGGGGCTATTTAACGACCAATGTCCGCTATTGATTTTTATATTCTATCCCCCGATAATATTTGGACGATGTCTATTAGGAAATGTTCGATCAGCGATCTCCAGTGATTATTCTTTTTTAGACCTGGATCAATCATTTTTCCACGCCGACATCGACTACCATTTTTTTATCAATATCGGTGAATAATGTTTTTTTGTCGAGCTGGGCCAATGTTTTTCTTGCCGAGTAAATGAGTACATACCAGTGTCGGCCGAAACACAACTTCGGTTGAGCTCGCATGAAAAAAAAAAGGCGACCTACATTGTAAGTTTTATGGGCGACAGCGAACAACAAAACTTCCTATTCCGTAAAAACTATCATCGTCCTGCGTTTGGAAATGAAATGCCACAATGTCGATAGATAAATACTAATCGGGGCTATTTAACGACCAATGTCCGCTATTGTTTTTTCTATTCTATCCCCCGATAATATTTGAAAGATGTCTATTTGGAAATGTTCGATCGTCGATCTCCGGTGATTATTCTTTTTTAGACCTGGATCAGTCATCTTTCGTGGCCGACATCGACTACCATTTTTTTTATCAATATCGGTGAATAATGTTTTTTTGTCTGGCTGGGCCAATTTTTTCTAGCCGAGTAATAGAGAACATGCCAGTGTCGGCCGAAACACTACTTCGGTTGAGCTCGCACGAAAAAACAAAGGCGACCTACATTGTAAGTTTTATAGGCGACTGCGAACAACAAGACTTCCTATTCCGTATAAAATATCATCGGCCTGCGTTTGGAAATGAAATGCCACAATGTCGATAGATAAATACTAATCGGGGCTATTTAACGACCAATGTCTGCTATTGTTTTTTCTATTCAATCCCCCGATAATATTTGGACGATGTCTATTTGGAAATGTTCGATCGTGGATCTCCGGTGATTATTCTTTTTTAGACCTGGATCAGTCATCTTTCCTGGCCGACATCGACTACAGTTTTTTTTTTTATCAATATCGGTGAATAATGTTCTTTTGTCGAGGTGGGCCAATGTTTTTCTTGCCGAGTAAATGAGTACATGCCAGTGTCGGCCGAAACACAACTTCGGTTGAGCTCGGACGCAAAAACAAAGCCGACCACCTACATTGTAAGTTTTATAGGCGAAAGCAAACAACAAAACTTGCTATACCGTAAAAAATATTATCGGCCAGCGTTTCGAAATGAAATTCCACAATGTCGATAGATAAATATCAATCGGGGCGATTTAACGACCAATGTCCGCTGTTGTTTTTTCTATTCAATCCCCCGATAATATTTGGATGATGTCTATTAGGAAATGTTCGATCGGCGATCTCCGGTGATTATTCTATTTTAGACCTGGATCAGTCATTTTTCCTGGCCGACATCGACTACTATTTTTTTATAAATACCGGTGAATAATGTTTTTTTGTCGACCTAGGCCAATGTTTTTCTTGCCTAGTAAATGAGTACATACCAGTGTCGGCCGAAACACAACTTCGGTTGAGCTCGAACGAAAAAACAAAGGCGACCTACATTGTAAGTTTTATAGGCGACAGCGAACAACAAAACTTCCTATTCCGTAAAAAATATCATCGGCCTGCATTTGGAAATGAAATACCACAATGTCGATAGATAAATACTAATCGGGGCTATTTAACGACCAATGTCTGCTATTGTTTTTTCTATTCAATCCCCCGATAATATTTGGACGATGTCTATTTGGAAATGTTCGATCGTCGATCTCCGGTGATTATTCTTTTTTAGACCTGGATCAGTCATCTTTCCTGGCCGACATCGACTACCAATTTTTTTTATCAATATCGGTGAATAATGTTGTTTTGTCGAGGCGGGCCAATGTTTTTCTTGCCGAGTAAATGAGTACATGCCAGTGTCGGCCGAAACACAACTTCTGTTTAGCTCGCACGCAATAACAAAGCCGACCACCTACATTGTAAGTTTTATAGGCGACAGCAAACAACAAAACTTGCTATACCGTAAAAAATATTATCGGCCAGCGTTTCGAAATGAAATTCCACAATGTCGATAGATAAATATCAATCGGGGCGATCTAACGACCAATGTCCGCTATTGTTTTCTCTATTCAATCCCCCGATAATATTTGGACGATGTCTATTAGGAAATGTTCTATTCGCGTCATCAGGTGATTCTTCTCTTTTAGACCTGGATCGGTCATCTTTCCTGACCGACATCGACTACCATTTTTTTTTATCAATATCGATGAATAATGTTCTTTTGTCGAAGTGGGCCAATGTTTTTCTAGCCGAGTAAATGAGTGCATGCCAGTGTCGATGGAAAAACAACTTCGCTTGAGCTCGGGCGAAAAAAAAAAGCCGACCTACATTGTATGTTTCATAGGCGATAGTGAACAACAAAACTCCCTATACCATAAAAAATATTATCGGCCAGCGTTTGGAAATGAAATTCCACAATGTCGATAGATAAATATCAATCGGGGCTATTTAACGACCAATGTCCGCTATTGTTTTTTCTATTCAATCCGACGATAATATTTGGACGATGTATATTAGGAAATGTTTGATCGGAGTCATCTGGTGATTCTTCCTTTTTAGACATGCATCGGTCATCTTTCCTGGCCGACAACGACTACCATTTTTTTTTATCAATATCGGTGAATAATGTTCTTTTGTCGAAGTTAGCAAATGTTTTTCTAGCCGAGTAAATGAGTACATGCCAGTGTCGGCCGAAACACAACTTCGGTTGTGCTCGCACGAAAAAACAAAGCCGACCACCTACATTGTAAGTTTTATAGGCGACAGCAAACAACAAAACTTGCTATACTGTAAAAAATATTATCGGCCAGCGTTTGGAAATGAAATTCCACAATGTTGATAGATAAGTACTACTCGGGGCTATTTAACGACCAATGTCCGCTATTGTTTTTTCTATTCAATCCCCCGATAATATTTGGATGATGTCTATTTGGAAATGTTCGATCGTCGATCTCCGGTGATTATTCTATTTTAGACCAGGATCAGTCATCTTTTTTTTATCAATATCGGTGAATAATGTTTTTTTGTCGAGCTGGGCCAATGTTTTTCTAGCCGAGATATAGAGAACATGCTAGTGTCGGCAGAAACACAACTTCGGTTGAGCTCGCACGAAAAAACAAAGGCGACCTACATTGTAAGTTTCATAGGCGACAGCGAACAACAAAACTTCCTATTCCGTAAAATATATCATCGGCCTGCATTTAGAAATGAAATGCCACAATGTCGATAGATAAATACTAATCGGGGCTATTTAACGACCAATGTCCGCTATTGTTTTTTCTATTCAATCCCCCGATAATATTTGGACGATGTCTATTTGGAAATGTTCGATCGTCGGTCTCCGGTGATTATTCTTTTTAAGACCTGGATCAGTCATCTTTCCTGGCCGACATCGACTACCATTTTTTTTTTATAAATATCGGTGAATAATGTTCTTTTGTCGAGGTGGGCCAATGTTTTTCTTGCCGAGTAAATGAGTACATGCCAGTGTCGGCCGAAACACAACTTCGGTTGAGCTCGCACGCAAAAACAAAGCCGACCACCTACATTGTAAGTTTTATAGGCGACATCAAACAACAAAACTTGCTATACCGTAAAAAATATTATCGGCCAGCGTTTCGAAATGAAATTCCACAATGTCGATAGATAAATATCAATCAGGGCGATTTAACGACCAATGTCCGCTATTGTTTTTTCTATTCAATCCCCCGATAATATTTGGATGATGTCTATTAGGAAATGTTCGATCGGCGATCTCCAGTGATTATTCTTTTTTAGACCTGGATCAGTCATTTTTCCTGGCCGACATCGACTACCATTTTTTTATCAATATCGGTGAATAATGTTTTTTTGTCGAGCTGGGCCAATGTTTTTCTTGCCGAGTAAATGAGTACATACCTGAGTCGGCCGAAACACAACTTCGGTTGAGCTCGCACGAAAAAACAAAGGCGACCTACATTGTAAGTTTTATAGGCGACAGCAAACAACAAAACTTGCTATACCGTCAAAAATATTATCGGCCAGCGTTTCTAAATGAAATTCCACAATGTCGATAGATAAATATCAATCGGGGCTATTTAACGACCAATGGCCGCTATTGTTTTTTCTATTCAATCCCACGATAATATTTGGCCGATGTATATTACTAAATTTTCGATCGGAGTCATCTTGTGATTCTTCCTTTTTAGATATGGATCGGTCATCTTTCCTGGCCGAGAACGACTACCATTTTTTTTATCAATATCGGTGAATAATGTTCTTTTGTCGAAGTGAGCCAATGTTTTTCTAGCCGAGTAAATGAGTACATGCCAGTGTCGTCCGAAACACAACTTCGGTTGAGCTCGCACGCAAAAACAAAGCCGACCACCTACATTGTAAGTTTTATAGGCGACAGCAAACAACAAAACTTGCTATACCGTAAAAAATATTATCGGCCAGCGTTTCGAAATGAAATTCCACAATGTCGATAGATAAATATCAATCGGGGCGATTTAACGACCAATGTCCGCTATTGTTTTCTCTATTCAATCCCCCGATAATATTTGGACGATGTCTATTAGGAAATGTTCGATTGGCGTCATCAGGTGATTCTTCTCTTTTACACCTGGATCGGTCATCTTTCCTGGCCGACATCGACTACCATTTTTTTTTATCAATATCGATGAATAATGTTCTTTTGTCGAAGTGGGCCAATGTTTTTCTAGCCGAGTAAATGAGTACATGCCAGTGTCGGTGGAAAAACAACTTCGCTTGAGCTCGGGCGAAAAAACAAAGCCGACCTACATTGTATGTTTCATAGGCGATAGTGAACAACAAAACTTCCTATACCATAAAAAATATTATCGGCCAGCGTTAGGAAATGAAATTCCACAATCTCGATCGAAAAATATCAATCGGGGCTATTTAACGACCAATGTCCGCTATTGTTTTTTCTATTCAATCCCACGATAATATTTGGACGATGTATATTAGGAAATGCTCGATCGGAGTCATCTGGTGATTCTTCCTTTTTAGACATGGATCGGTCATCTTTCCTGGCCGACAATGACTACCATTTTTTTTTATCAATATCGGTGAATAATGTTCTTTTGTCGAAGTGAGCCAATGTTTTTCTAGCCGAGTAAATAGGTACATGGCAGTGTCGGCCGAAACACAACTTCGGTTGTGCTCGCTCGAAAAAACAAAGCCGACCACCTACATTGTAAGTTTTATAGGCGACAGCAAACAACAAAACTTGCTATACCGTAAAAAATATTATTGGCCAGCGTTTCGAAATGAAATTCCACAATGTCGATAGATAAATACTAATCGGGGCTATTTAACGACCAATGTCCGCTATTGTTTTTTCTTTTCAATCCCCCGATAATATTTGGACGATGTCTATTTGGAAATGTTCGATCGTCGATCTCCGGTGATTATTCTTTTTTAGACCTGGAACAGTCATCTTTCCTGGCCGACATCGACTACCATTTTATTTTATCAATATCGGTGAATAATGTTCTTTTGTCGAGGTGGGCCAATGTTTTTCTTGCCGAGTAAATGAGTACATGCCAGTGTCGGCCGAAACAAAACTTCGGTTGAGCTCGGACGCAAAAACAAAGCCGACCACCTACATTGTAAGTTTTATAGGCGACAGCAAACAACAAAACTTGCTATACCGTAAAAAATATTATCGGCCAGCGTTTGGAAATTAAATTCCACAATGTCGATAGATAAATACTAATCGGGGCGATTTAACGACCAATGTCCGCTATTGTTTTTTCTATTCAATCCCCCGATAATATTTGGACGATTTCTATTAGGAAAAGTTCGATCGCCGTCCTCCAGTGATTCTTCTTTTTTAGACCTGTATCGGTCATCTTTCCTGGCCGACATCGACTTCCATTTTTTTTTATCAATATCAGTGAATAATGTTTTTTTGTCGAGCTGGGCCAATGTTTTTCTAGCCGAGTAATAGACAACATGCCAGTGTCGGCCGAAACACAACTTCGGTTGAGCTCGCACGAAAAAACAAAGGCGACTTACATTGTAAGTTTTAAAGGCGACAGCGAACAACAAAACTTCCTATTCCGTAAAAAATATCATCGGCCTGCGTTTGGAAATGAAATGCCACAATGTCCATAGATAAATACTAATCGGGGCTATTTAACGACCAATGTCCGCAATTGTTTTTTCTATTCAATCCCCCGATAATATTTGCACGATGTCTATTTGGAAATGTTCGATCGTCGATCTCCGGTGATTATTCTTTTTTAGACCTGGATCAGTCATCTTTCCTGGCCGACATCCACTACCATTTTTTTTATCAATATCGGTTAATAATGTTTTTTTGTCTGGCTGGGCCAATTTTTTCTAAGCCGACTAATAGAGTACATGCCAGTGTCGGACGAAACACAACTTCGGTTGAGCTCGCACGAAAAAACAAAGGCGACCTACATTGTAAGTTTTATAGGCGACAGCGAACAACAAAACTTCCTATTCCGTAAAATATATCATCGGCCTGCATTTGGAAATGAAATGCCACAATGTCGATAGATAAATACTAATCGGGGCTATTTAACGACCAATGTCCGCTATTGTTTTTTCTATTCAATCCCCTGATAATATTTGGACGATGTCTATTTGGAAATGTTCGATCGTCGATCTCCGGTGATTATCTTTTTAAGACCTGGATCAGTCATCTTTCCTGGCCGACATCGACTACCATTTTTTTTTTATAAATATCGGTGAATAATGTTCTTTTGTCGAGGTGGGCCAATGTTTTTCTTGCCGAGTAAATGAGTACATGCCAATGTCGGCCGAAGCACAACTTCGGTTGAGCTCGCACGCAAAAACAAAGCCGACCACCTACATTGTAAGTTTTATAGGCGACATCAAACAACAAAACTTGCTATACCGTAAAAAATATTATCGGCCAGCGTTTCGAAATGAAATTCCACAATGTCGATAGATAAATATCAATCAGGGCGATTTAACGACCAATGTCCGCTATTGTTTTTTCTATTCAATCCCCCGATAATATTTGGATGATGTCTATTAGGAAATGTTCGATCGGCGATCTCCAGTGATTATTCTTTTTTAGACCTGGATCAGTCATTTTTCCTGGCCGACATCGACTTCCATTTTTTTATCAATATCGGTGAATAATGTTTTTTTGTCGAGTTGGGCCAATGTTTTTCTTGCCGAGTAAATGAGTACATACCTGAGTCGGCCGAAACACAACTTCGGTTGAGCTCGCACGAAAAAACAAAGGCGACCTACATTGTAAGTTTTATAGGCGATAGCGAACAACAAAACTTCCTATTCCGTAAAAAATATCATCGGCCTGCGTTTGGAAATGAAATGCCACAACGTCGATAGATAAATACTAATCGGGGCTATTTAACGACCAATGTCCGCTATTGTTTTTTCTATTCAATCCCCCGATAATATTTGGACGATGTCTATTTGGAAATGTTCGATCGTCGATCTCCGGTGATTATTCTTTTTTCGACCTGGATCAGTCATCTTTCCTTGCCGACATTAACTACCATTTTTTTTTATCAATATCGGTGAATAATGTTCCTTTGTCGAGGTGGGCCAATGTTTTTCTTGCCGAGTAAATGACTTCATGCCAGTGTCGGCCGAAACACAACTTCGGTTGAGCTCGCACGCAAAAACAAAGCCGACCACCTACATTGTAAGTTTTATAGGCGACAGCAAACAACAAAACTTGCTATACCATAAAAAATATTATCGGCCAGCGTTTCGAAATGAAATTCCACATTGTCGATAGATAAATATCAATTGGGGCGATTTAACGACCAATGTCCGCTATTGTTTTTTCTATTCAATCCCCCGATAATATTTGGACGATGTCTATTAGGAAAAGTTCGATCGCCGTCCTCCGGTGATTCTTCATTTTTAGACCTGGATCGGTGATATGAACCCACATGGCACAAGGGCTGACTTAGGATCGTCTAGGATTAAAACCTTGATGGAAAATGCGGAAATTGATTAAGGAAAGGATGGAAAATAAGGTGGTTAATTTCGTGGGTCTTAATAAGGTGGTTCTTGACATAAAATGGATGAATGGGATGGTAAAATGTAGGTTAAGTGGTGGCTGGACAGAAATATAGAAATGGCAATAACTGAAGCTACAGGGCTCCAAATGAGGTGATTCCAAAACGAGGTGAAAGGTCTCGTTTTGAAAGTCAATTTAGGCTCAAGAATCACTTAATTTGAGTGCGTAAAATGGGAGTTATGGCCACGAGATAATTATGGGCAGAGGTGGATTTTCTGGAATTGTGGTTTGAAAGAACAAGGGTGAAGATGAAAGGAAGGAAAGAATCACTCTTTCCAGCGAGGGCAACACACAAAGGTTGTGAAAGTCCTTTGATACAGCCAGGGTGTTCTTGAATCACTCAAGAATTTAGGAGAATCACTCTCACTAAGATAAAAGAGATAAACTCTAATTTTCTGAATAAAACTCAACTTGTCTTTATTGATAAAATGGTTCAGCTTATATAGAAGCTTTACAGCAGATTTTAGTAATGACCCACTAACCTAGAATTAAAATAACTTAATGCCATTAACCTAGGGAATTAAAAAAACTTAATGGCTGAGTGTAACTGAAATTGTGGCAACCAAAAGTCACCCCCAACAGCCAACAAGTCAGCCACCATTTGGTCTCCCAAAAGGCTGATGCCTAGGTTGCCAATTGGGCCCTTATTACAACTTGAACTAAACCTAACTAAAGCCCTTTTAGTTGATTAACCAAAAACATATTTTTGGTCAGCCAACTTTACAAGGATTGGGCCATTATTTAGACAAACTAAACACTCTAAAATTGAGACAAAGTGGTGTCATTTAGTCCTCCTCCATTTGGGCCATGATACAACTCACAACCTTGGACTTTTCTCCTTGAAACTTGGGCTTGTATTCAAATAGTATGGACAGCACTTGTTGAAGAGCTTCCTTGGCTTTCCTTGCTCTAGCCCTTGTCATAGGTCCTCCAAGTCCTTCAAGTGGATCCTTGCCCTTGCTCTTGAACATGTCCTCATCAATCGGTCATTTTTCCTGGCCGACATCGACTTCCAATTTTTTTTAACAATATATGTGAATAATGTTTTTTTGTCGAGCTGGGCCAATGTTTTTCTAGCCGAGTAATAGAGAACATGCCAGTGTCGGCCGAAACACAACTTCGGTTGAGCTTGCACGAAAAAACAAAGGCGACCTACATTGGAAGTTTTATAGGCGACAGCGAACAACAAAACTTCCTATTCCGTAAAAAATATCATCGGCCTACGTTTGGAAATGAAATGCCACAATGTCGATAGATAAATACTAATCGGGGCTATTTAACGACCAATGTCCACTATTGTTTTTTCTATTCAATCCCCCGATAATATTTGGACGATGTCTATTTGGAAATGTTCGATCGTCGATCTCCGGTGATTATTCTTTCTTAGACCTGGATCAGTCATCTTTCCTGGCCGACATCTACTACCATTTTTTTTATCAATATTGGTGAATAATGTCTTTTTGTCTAGCTGGGCCAATTTTTTCTAGCCGACTAATAGAGTACATGCCAGTGTCGGCCGAAACACAACTTCGGTTGAGCTCGCACGAAATAACAAAGGCGACCTACATTGTAAGTTTTATAGGCGACAGCGAACAATAAAACTTCCTATTCCGTAAAAAATATCAACGACCTGCGTTTGGAAATGAAATGCCACAATGTCGATAGATAAATACTAATCGGGGCTATTTAACGACCAATGTCTGCTATTGTTTTTTCTATACAATCCCCCAATAATATTTGGACGATGTCTATTTGGAAATGTTCGATCGTCGATCTCCGGTGATTATTCTTTTTTCGACCTGGATCGTTATCTTTCCGGGCCGACATCAACTACCATTTTTTTTTTATCAGTATCGGTGAATAATGTTCTTTTGTCGAGGTGGGCCAATGTTTTTCTTGCCGAGTAAATGACTTCATGCCAGTGTCGGCCGAAACACAACTTCGGTTCAGCTCGGACGCAAAAACAAAGCCGACCACCTACATTGTAAGTTTTATAGGCGACATCAAACAACAAAACTTGCTATACAGTTAAAAATATTATCGGCCAGCGTTTCGAAATGAAATTCCACAATGTCGATAGATAAATATCAATCGGGGCGATTTAACGACCAATGTCCGCTATTGTTTTTCTATTCAATCCACCGATAATATTTGGATGATGTCTATTAGGAAATGTTCGATCGGCGATCTCCGGTGATTATTCTTTTTTAGACCTGGATCAGTCATTTTTCCTGGCCGACATCGACTACCATTTTTTTATCAATATCGGTGAATAATGTTTTTTTGTCGAGCTGGGCCAATGTTTTTCTTGCCGAGTAAATGAGTACATACCAGTGTCGGCCGAAACACAACTTCGGTTGAGCTCGCACGAAAAAAAAAAGGCGACCTAAATTGTATGTTTTATGGGCGACAGAGAACAACAAAACTTCCTATTCCGTAAAAACTATCATCGGCCTGCGTTTGGAAATGAAATGCCACAATGTCGATAGATAAATACTAATCGGGGCTATTTAACGACCAATGTCCGCTATTGTTTTTTCTATTCAATCCCCCGATAATATTTGGACGATGTCTATTTGGAAATGTTCGATCGTCGATCTCCGGTGATTATTCTTTTTTAGACCTGGATCAGTCATCTTTCGTGGCCGACATCGACTACCATTTTTTTTATCAATATCGGTGAATAATGTTTTTTTGTCTGCCTGGACCAATTTTTTCTAGCCGAGTAATAGAGAACATGCCAGTGTCGGCCGAAACACTACTTCGGTTGAGCTCGCACGAAAAAACAAAGGCGACCACATTGTAAGTTTTATAGGCGACTGCGAACAACAGGACTTCCTATTCCGTATAAAATATCATCGGCCTGCGTTTGGAAATGAAATGCCACAATGTCGATAGATAAATACTAATCGGGGCTATTTAACGACCAATGTCTGCTATTGTTTTTTCTATTCAATCCCCCGATAATATTTGGACGATGTCTATTTGGAAATGTTTGATCGTCGATCTCTGGTGATTATTCTTTTTAGGTACTGGATCAGTCATCTTTCCTGGCCGACATCAACTACCATATTTTTTTATCAATATCGGTGAATAATGTTCTTTTGTCGAGGTGGGCCAATGTTTTTCTTGCCGAGTAAATGAGTACATGCCAGTGTCGGCCGAAACACAACTTTGGTTGAGCTCGCACGAAAAAACAAAGCCGACCACCTACATTGTAAGTTTTATAGGCGACAGCAAACAACAAAACTTGCTATACCGTAAAAAATATTATCGGCCAGCGTTTCGAAATGAAATTCCACAATGTCGATAGATAAATATCAATCGGGGCGATTTAACGACCAATGTCCGCTATTGTTTTTTCTATTCAATCCCCCGATAATATTTCGATGATGTCTATTAGGAAATGTTCGATCGGCGATCTCCGGTGATTATTCTTTTTTAGACCTGGATCAGTCATTTTTCCTGGCCGACATCGACTACCATTTTTTTATCAATATCGGTGAATAATGTTTTTTTGTCGGGCTGGGCCAATGTTTTTCTTGCCGAGTAAATGAGTACATACCAGTGTCGGCCGAAACACAACTTCGGTTGAGCTCGCACGAAAAAAAAAAGGCGACCTAAATTGTATGTTTTATGGGCGACAGCGAACAACAAAACTTCCTATTCCGTAAAAACTATCATCGGCCTGCGTTTGGAAATGAAATGCCACAATGTCGATAGATAAATACTAATCGGGGCTATTTAACGACCAATGTCCGCTATTGTTTTTTCTATTCAATCCCCCGATAATATTTGGACGATGTCTATTTGGAAATGTTCGATCGTCGATCTCCGGTGATTATTCTTTTTTAGACCTGGATCAGTCATCTTTCGTGGCCGACATCGACTACCATTTTTTTTATCAATATCGGTGAATAATGTTTTTTTGTCTGCCTGGGCCAATTTTTTCTAGCCGAGTAATAGAGAACATGCCAGTGTCGGCCGAAACACTACTTCGGTTGAGCTCGCACGAAAAAACAAAGGCGACCTACATTGTAAGTTTTATAGGCGACTGCGAACAACAGGACTTCCTATTCCGTATAAAATATCATCGGCCTGCGTTTGGAAATGAAATGCCACAATGTCGATAGATAAATACTAATCGGGGCTATTTAACGACCAATGTCCGCTATTGTTTTTTCTATTCAATCCCCCGATAATATTTGGACGATGTCTATTTGGAAATGTTCGATCGTCGATCTCCAGTGATTATTCTTTTTTAGACCTGGATCAGTCATCTATCCTGGCCGACATCGACTACCATTTTTTTTATCAATATCGGTGAATAATGTTTTTTTGTCTGGCTGGGCCAATTTTTTCTAGCCGAGTAATAGAGAACATGCCAGTGTCGGCCGAAACACAATTTCGGTTGAGCTCGCCCGAAAAAACAAAGGCGACCTACATTGTAAGTTTTATAGGCGACAGCGAACAATAAAACTTCCTATTCCGTAAAAAATATCATCGGCCTGCGTTTGGAAATGAAATGCCACAATGTTGATAGATAAATACTAATCGGGGCTATTTAACGACCAATGTCTGCTATTGTTTTTTCTATTCAATCCCCCGATAATATTTGGACGATGTCTATTTGGAAATGTTCGATCGTCGATCTCTGGTGATTATTCTTTTTTAGACCTGGATCAGTCATCTTTCCTGGCCGACATCGACTACCATTTTTTTTATCAATATCGGTGAATAATGTTTTTTTGTCTGCCTGGACCAATTTTTTCTAGCCGAGTAATAGAGAACATGCCAGTGTCGGCCGAAACACTACTTCGGTTGAGCTCGCACGAAAAAACAAAGGCGACCTACATTGTAAGTTTTATAGGCGACTGCGAACAACAGGACTTCCTATTCCGTATAAAATATCATCGGCCTGCGTTTGGAAATGAAATGCCACAATGTCGATAGATAAATACTAATCGGGGCTATTTAACGACCAATGTCTGCTATTGTTTTTTCTATTCAATCCCCCGATAATATTTGGACGATGTCTATTTGGAAATGTTTGATCGTCGATCTCTGGTGATTATTCTTTTTAGGTACTGGATCAGTCATCTTTCCTGGCCGACATCAACTACCATATTTTTTTATCAATATCGGTGAATAATGTGCTTTTGTCGAGGTGGGCCAATGTTTTTCTTGCCGAGTAAATGAGTACATGCCAGTGTCGGCCGAAACACTACTTCGGTTGAGCTCGCACGAAAAAACAAAGGCGACCTACATTGTAAGTTTTATAGGCGACTGCGAACAACAGGACTTCCTATTCCGTATAAAATATCATCGGCCTGCGTTTGGAAATGAAATGCCACAATGTCGATAGATAAATACTAATCGGGGCTATTTAACGACCAATGTCCGCTATTGTTTTTTCTATTCAATCCCCCGATAATATTTGGACGATGTCTATTTGGAAATGTTCGATCGTCGATCTCCGGTGATTATTCTTTTTTAGACCTGGATCAGTCATCTTTCGTGGCCGACATCGACTACCATTTTTTTTATCAATATCGGTGAATAATGTTTTTTTGTCTGCCTGGGCCAATTTTTTCTAGCCGAGTAATAGAGAACATGCCAGTGTCGGCCGAAACACTACTTCGGTTGAGCTCGCACGAAAAAACAAAGGCGACCTACATTGTAAGTTTTATAGGCGACTGCGAACAACAGGACTTCCTATTCCGTAAAAAATATCATCGGCCTGCGTTTGGAAATGAAATGCCACAATGTCGATAGATAAATATCAATCGGGGCTATTTAACGACCAATGTCCGCTATTGTTATTTCTATTCAATCCCCCGATAATATTTGGACGATGTCTATTAGGAAATGTTCGATCGGCGATCTCCGGTAATTATTCTTTTTTAGACCTGGATCAGTCATCTTTCCTGGCCGACATCGACTACCAATTTTTTTTATCAATATCGGTGAATAATGTTCTTTTGTCGAGGCGGGCCAATGTTCTTCTTGCCGAGTAAATGAGTACATGCCAGTGTCGGCCGAAACACAACTTCTGTTTAGCTCGCACTCAAAAACAAAGCCGACCACCTACATTGTAAGTTTTATAGGCGACAGCAAACAACAAAACTTGCTATACCGTAAAAAATATTATCGGCCAGCGTTTCGAAATGAAATTCCACAATGTCGATAGATAAATATCAATCGGGGCGATTTAACGACCAATGTCCGCTATTGTTTTCTCTATTCAATCCCCCGATAATATTTGGACGATGTCTATTAGGAAATGTTCTATTGGCGTCATCAGGTGATTCTTCCTTTTTAGACATGCATCGGTCATCTTTCCTGGCCGACATCGACTACCATTTTTTTTTATCAATATCGGTGAATAATGTTCTTTTGTCGAAGTGGGCCAATGTTTTTCTTGCCAAGTAAATGAGTACATGCCAGTGTCGGCCGAAACACAACTTCGGTTGAGCTCGCACGCAAAAACAAAGCCGACCACCTACATTGTAAGTTTTATAGGCGACAGCAAACAACAAAACTTGCTATACCGTAAAAAATATTATCGGCCAGCGTTTGGAAATGAAATTCCACAATGTTGATAGATAAATACTAATCGGGGCTATTTAACGACCAATGTCCGCTATTGTTTTTTCTATTCAATCCCCCGATAATATTTGGACGATGTCTATTTGGAAATGTTCGATCGTGGATCTCCGGTGATTATTCTTTTTTAGACCTGGATCAGTCATCTTTCCTGGCCGACATCGACTACCATTTTTTTATCAATATCGGTGAATAATATGTTTTTTTGTCGAGCTGGGCCAATGTTTTTCCTGCCGAGAAAATGAGTACATACCAGTGTCTGCCGAAACACAACTTCGGTTGAGCTCGCACGAAAAAACAAAGGCGACCTACATTGTAAGTTTTATAGGCGACAGCAAACAACAAAACTTCCTATTCCGTAAAAAATATCATCGGCCTGCGTTTGGAAATGAAATGCCACAATGTCGATAGATAAATATCAATCGGGGCAATTTAACGACCAATGTCCGCTATTGTTTTTTCTATTCAATCCCCCGATAATATTTGGACGATGTCTATTTGGAAATGTTCGATCGTCGATCTCCGGTGATTATTCTTTTTTCGACCTGGATCAGTCATCTTTCGTGGCCGACATTAACTACCATTTTTTTTATCAATATCGGTGAATAATGTTTTTTTGTCGAGCTGGGCCAATGTTTTTCTTGCCGAGAAAATGAGTACATACCAGTGTCTGCCGAAACACAACTTCGGTTGAGCTCGCACGAAAAAACAAAGGCGACCTACATTGTAAGTTTTATAGGCGACAGCAAACAACAAAACTTCCTATTCCGTAAAAAATATCATCGCCCTGCGTTTGGAAATGAAATTCCACAATGTCGATAGATAAATATCAATCGGGGCTATTTAACGACCAATGTCCGCTATTGTTATTTCTATTCAATCCCCCGATAATATTTGGACGATGTCTATTAGGAAATGCTCGATTGGCGATCTCCGGTAATTATTCTTTTTTAGACCTGGATCAGTCATCTTTCCTGACCGACATCGACTACCAATTTTTTTTATCAATATCGGTGAATAATGTTCTTTTGTCGAGGCGGGCCAATGTTTTTCTTGCCGAGTAAATGAGTACATGCCAGTGTCGGCCGAAACACAACTTCGGTTGAGCTCGCACGAAAAAACAAAGGCGACCTACATTGTAAGTTTTATAGGCGACAGCGAACAACAAAACTTCCTATTCCGTAAAAAATATCATCGGCCTGCGTTTGGAAATGAAATGCCACAATGTCGATAGATAAATATCAATCGGGGTAATGAGAATCATGAAACTGACCAAATACAGGCTAAAGGCCCAAGTGGAGAAGGACGAAGGCCCAAGTGGAGAAGGACAAAGCCCCCGAGTGGAGAAGGGTGAAGGCCCAAGTGGAGAAGGATGAAGGCCCAGAGGCAGAGACACTATCAAGACTATTAATTGTTGCTGAAGGCCAAACTAATTTGAAGGCCCAAGTTAAATAAGTTTTTAGTTATAATTTATTTTTATTGTAATTTTGGCCCAAACTGTTTAGAAGGCCCATGTCTATTTTTATCTTTTTGTTCAGCTACACTATAAGTATTGGTTTTTGTTTTGAATAAAAAAAAACTTTTGGCATTTTGATAAAATTTGGTGAGAGTTTCTCTCTGGGTTCCTTGTTGAACCAATTATCAGACTTATCAAGGTAATCCTTGTGGCATCTACCCAGACTTATCTTCCTTCATTGGAAGTGGCGTCTACCCAGACTTATCTTCCTTAACCGGAAGTGGCGTCTACCCAGACTTATCTTCCTTCACTGGAAGTGGCGTCTACCCTGACTTATCTTCCTTCACTGGAAGTGGCGTCATCCAAATCTTCGTAGCCTGTATCAAGTGATCCGTTCCTAGTCAGGTTCACATCATCTGGTATCAGAGCTTCGGCTCTTGATACAGGTTCTATCTTATCCTATTATTTTTCTTTGTAATTTGTCCAGGTTCGTGTTTTGTCCTTGTTCTGTTATTTGTTTTCTTGTTTGCGTCTTGTTGCGTTCTTGTTTGTGTCTTTGTTTCGTTCTTGTTCTTGTCACGTTTGTGTTCTTGTTGTTGTTCTTGTTTCTAGTGTCTTTCAGACTGTGTCATAAAAAAAATTGTTTGGGTTCTGTTTCAAGTAAAAAAAAAAAAAGTTGCAGAAATTTTGAAAAAAAAAAAGAGAAGAAAAGAAGAAAGAGAAAAAAGAGAAAGTGGGTGTTTGATCTTTGAACACGAAATTGAGGCATTTAGAGGTGTTTTTTTTGAAAGAAAATCGTGGAACAAATCCCATTATCTAGATTCTCCTCTGAATTCTGAGTGTTTTGATATATAGTGGGCCTCAAACAGACAACCGTAGCAAAAGTTATGAGCATTTGAAGTTTAGTTGTCATATCTGTTATCTTATCTGTTATCCTATCTGTTATCTTATTTGTTATCCAAATCAAATCAAATCAAAAAAATTTATCCAAATCAGATTTGTTATCCAAATCTAATCTGTTATCCAAATCAAATCCAATCTGCTATCCAAATCAAGTCCAAGTTGTTATCCCAAATCAAATCTGTTACTCTGATAATTCTATTGTCTTTCCTTTTATTTTATATTACCTTGTGTGTCTAATTCGATCCATCCAGGAACTTAAGAGGGAGTGAGTGGTAAAAGGCAAGAGTGAAAACATCACACAAAAGTCTATATTGAGAGCATCAAACACGAGTGAACTACCATCAAAGAGAGAAACACGTGAGTAGAGTGTGGTGAGGTCCTGAATTTTTTTTTTTTAATTTACTGCAAAATTCTTTGTTCCTTAATCATGGCAAGAGCTGGTGACAATGGTGGTGTATATCATCAACTGGACGAATCTCAACGCTTATTTCTGGACGCGTGGACTACACAAATGCAACGTTTGTTGAACCGTAACAAAGAAAAACCCTACAGACGAATAGCCAAATCTTCCTCATTTACTCTTAAACCTCTATCCCCTAGAGAAGTGTGTGATGACCAAATCAGAATGGGAGAAAAGAGAGAACAAGAGAAAGAAAATAGTGAGGCACCACAAAGGAATATGAAAAAGAAGAGTAATACACCCGAGGAAAAGAGTGATACACATAAGAGAGAGAGTGATACACATGAGAGAAAATTTAATTATTTTGCAGAGGCGAGTGAAGTGAGGAAAGTGTTACCTGCTCATGAACCACTCAATCTACAGTATTGCAAAGACAGTAAAATTTCTACTGATAATTCTAATGAGTTTACTATTTCTATTTCTCCTAGTGTTCAACCATTATTGCAGGAATTTAAAAATGTCTTTCCTAAGGAGATTCGTCATGGACTACCACCTTCAAGAGGCATAGAACATCAAGTTGATCTCCTCCCCGGAGCTTCATTGCCTAACAGGCCAACTTACAAAAACAATCCCCAAGAGACTCAACGTAAGGATGCACATGCCAAAGTTGAGTATGTGAAAAGATTGTATGACCAAGTGAAGGTGCAAATTGCAAAGAATAATGAAAACTATGCCAAGCAAGCCAACAAGAAAAGGAAGGAAGTGGTACTTGAACCCAGTGATGATCCTGGACATTTGAGGACAAATGTTTTCCAAGAAGGAGGGAATAATGAGAATCATGAAACTGGCCAAATACAGGCTAAAGGCCCAAGTGGAGAAGGACGAAGGCCCAAGTGGAGAAGGACAAAGCCCCCGAGTGGAGAAGGGTGAAGGCCCAAGTGGAGAAGGATGAAGGCCCAGAGGCAGAGACACTATCAAGACTATTAATTGTTGCTGAAGGCCAAACTAATTTGAAGGCCCAAGTTAAATAAGTTTTTAGTTATAATTTATTTTTATTGTAATTTTGGCCCAAACTGTTTAGAAGGCCCATGTCTATTTTTATCTTTTTGTTCAGCTACACTATAAGTATTGGTTTTTGTTTTGAATAAAAAAACTTTTGGCATTTTGATAAAATTTGGTGAGAGTTTCTCTCCGGGTTCCTTGTTGAACCAATTATCAGACTTATCAAGGTAATCCTTGTGGCGTCTACCCAGACTTATCTTCCTTCACCGGAAGTGGCGTCTACCCTGACTTATCTTCCTTCACCGGAAGTGGCGTCTACCCTGACTTATCTTCCTTCACTGGAAGTGGCGTCATCCAAATCTTCGTAGCCTGTATCAAGTGATCCGTTCCTAGTCAGGTTCACATCACGGGGCGATTTAACGACCAATGTCCGCTATTGTTTTTTCTATTCAATCCCCCGATAATATTTGGACGATGTCTATTTGGAAATGTTCGATCGTGGATCTCCGGTGATTATTCTTTTTTAGACCTGGATCAGTCATCTTTCCTGGCCGACATCGACTACAGTTTTTTTTTTTTATCAATATCGGTGAATAATGTTCTTTTGTCGAGTTGGGCCAATGTTTTTCTTGCCGAGTAAATGAGTACATGCCAGTGTCGGCCGAAACACAACTTCGGTTGAGCTCGGACGCAAAAAAAAAGCCGACCACCTACATTGTAAGTTTTATAGGCGAAAGCAAACAACAAAACTTGCTATACCGTAAAAAATATTATCGGCCAGCGTTTCGAAATGAAATTCCACAATGTCGATAGATAAATATCAATCGGGGCTATTTAACGACCAATGTCCGCTATTGTTTTTTCTAATCAAATCCCCCAATAATATTTTGACGATGCCTATTAGGAAATGTTCGATCGGCGATCTACAGTGATTATTCTTTTTTAGACCTGGATCGGTCATCTTTCCTGGCCGACATCGACTACCATTTTTTTATCAATATCGGTGAATAATGATTTTTTGTCAAGGTGGGCCAATGTTTTTCAAGCCGAGTAAATGAGTACATGCCAGTGTCGGCCGAAACCCAACTTCGATTGAGCTCGCGCGAAAAAAGAAAGGCGACCTACATTGTAAGTTTTATAGGCGACAGCGAACAACAAAACTTCCTATACCGTAAAAAATATTGTCGACCAGCGTTTGGAAATGGAATTCCAATATGTCGATAGACAAATATCAATCGGGGCTATTTAACGACCAATGTCCGCTATGGTTTTTTCTATTCAATCCCCCGATAATATTTGGACGATGTCTATTAGGAAATGTTTGATCGCCGTCCTCCGGTGATTCTTCTTTTTTAGACCTGGATCGATCATCTTTCCTGGCCGACATCGACTACCATTTTTTGTTATCAATATCGGTGAATAATGTTCTTTTGTCCAGGTGGGCAATGTTTTTCTAGCCGAGTAAATGAGTACATGCCAGTGTCGGCGGAAACACAACTTCGGTTGAGCACGCACGAAAAAACAAAGCCGACCTACATTGTAAGTTTTATAGGCGACAGCGAACAACAAAACTTCCTATACCGTAAAAAATATTATCGGCCAGCGTTTGGAAAAGAAATTCCACAATGTCGATAGATAAATATCAATCGGGGCTATTTAACGACCAATGTCCGCTATGGTTTTTTCTATTCAATCCCCCGATAATATTTGGACGATGTCTATTAGGAAATGTTCGATCGGCGTCATCCGGTGATTATTCTGTTTTAGACCTCGATTGGTCATCTTTCCTGGCCGACATCGACTACAATTTTTTTTATAAATATCGGTGAATAATGTTTTTATGTCGAGGTGGGCCAATGTTTTTCTAGCCGAGTAAATGAGTACATGCGAGTGTCTGCCGAAACACATTTTCGGTTGAGCTCGCACGAAAAAACAAAGCCAACCTACATTGTAAGTTTTATAGGCGACAGCGAACAACAAAACTTCCTATACCGTAAAAAATACCATCGCCCACCGTTTGGAAATAAAATTCAACAATGCGATAGATAAATATCAATCGGGGCTATTTAACGACCAATGTCCGCTAATGTTTTTTCTTTTCAATCCCCCGATAATATTTGGACGATGTCTATTAGGAAATGTTCGATCGGCGTCATTTGGTGATTCTTATTTTTTAGACCTGGATCGGTCGTCATCTTTCCTGGCCGACATCGACTACCATTTTTTTTATCAATATAGGTGAATAATGATATTTTGTCGATGTGGGCCAATGTTTTTTTAGCCGAGTAAATGAGCACATGCCAGTGTCGGCCGAAACACAACTTCGGTTGAGCTCGCACGAATAAACAAAGCCGACCTCCATTGTTATTTTTATAGGCAACAGCGAACAACAAAACTTCCTATACAGTAAAAAATATCATCGGCCAGCGTTTGGAAATAAAATTCCACAATGCCGATAGATAAATATCAATCGGGGCTATTTAACGACCAATGTCCGCTATTGTTTTTTCTTTTCAATCCCCCGATGATATTTGGACGATGTCTATTAGGAAATGTTTGATCGGCGTCATCCGGTGATTCTTCTATTTTAGACCTGGATCGGTCATCTTTCCTGGCAGACATCGACTACAATTTTTTGTATAAATATCGGTGAATAATGTTTTTTTGTCGAGGTGGACCAATGTTTTTCTAGCCGAGTAAAAGAGTACATGCCAGTGTCGACCGAAACACAACTTCGGTTGAGTTCGCACGAAAAAACAAAGCCGACCTACATTGTAAGTTTTATAGGCGACAGCAAACAACAAGACTTCCTATACCGTAAAAAATATTATCGGCCAGCGTTTGGAAAAGAAATTCCACAATGTCGATAGATAAATATCAATCGGGGCAATTTAACGACCAATGTCCACTATTGTATTTTCTATTCAATCCCCCGATAATATTTGGACGATGTCTATTAGGAAATGTTCGATCGGCGTCATTTGGTGATTCTTATTTTTAAGACCTGGATCGGTCGTCATCTTTCCTGGTCGTCATCGAGTACCATTTTTTTTTATCAATATCGGTGAATAATGTTTTTTTGTCGAGCTGGTCCAATGTTTTTCTAGCCGAGTAAATGAATAAATGCCAGTGTCGGCCGAAACACAACTTCGGTTTAGCTCGATTGAAAAAACAAAGCCGACCTACATTGTAAGTTTTATAGGCGACAGCGAACATCAAAACTTCCTATACCGTAAAAAATATTATCGGCCAGCGCTTGGAAAAGAAATTCCACAATGTCGATAGATAAATATCAATCGTGGCTATTTAACGACCAATGTCCACTATTGTTTTTTCTATTCAATCCCCCGATAATATTTGGAGGATGTCTATTAGGAAATGTTCGATCGGCGTCATTTGGTGATTCTTATTTTTAAGACCTGGATCGGTCATCTTTCCTGGCCGACATCGACTACCATTTTTTTTTTATCAATATTGGTGAATAATGAGTTTTTGTCGAGGTGGGCCAATGTTTTTCAAGCCGAGTAAATGAGTACATGCCAGTGTCGGCCGAAACACAACTTCGGTTGAGCTCGCACGAAAAAACAAAGCCGACCTGCATTGTTAGTTTTATAGGCGACAACAAACAACAAAACTTCCTATACCGTAAAAATTATTATCGGCCAGCGTTTGGAAATAAAATTCCACAATGCCGATAGATAAATATCAATCGTGGCTATTTAACGACCAATGTCCGGTATTGTTTTTTCTATTAATCCACCGATAATATTTGGACGATGTCTATTAGGAAATGTTCGATCGGCGTCATTTGGTGATTCTTATTTTTAAGACCTGGATCGGTCATCTTTCCTGGCCGACATCGACTACCATTTTTTTTTTATCAATATTGGTGAATAATGAGTTTTTGTCGAGGTGGGCCAATGTTTTTCAAGCCGAGTAAATGAGTACATGCCAGTGTCGGCCGAAACACAACTTCGGTTGAGCTCGCACGAAAAAACAAAGCCGACCTGCATTGTTAGTTTTATAGGCGACAGCAAACAACAAAACTTCCTATACCGTAAAAATTATTATCGGCCAGCGTTTGGAAATGAAATTCCACAATGCCGATAGATAAATATCAATCGTGGCTATTTAACGACCAATGTCCGGTATTGTTTTTTCTATTAATCCCCCGATATTATTTGGACGATGTCTATTAGGAAATGTTTGGTCGGCGTCATCAAGTGATTCTTCTATTTTAGACCTGGATTGGTCATCTTTCCTGGCCGACATCGACTACCATTTTTTTATAAATATCGGTGAATAATGCTTTTTTGTCGAGGTCGGCCAATGTTTTTCTAGCCGAGTAAATGAGTACATGTCAGTGTCGGCCGAAACACAACTTCGGTTGAGTTCGCACGAAAAAACAAAGCCGACCTACATTGTTAGTTTTATAGGCGACAGCGAACAACAAAACTTCCTATACCGTAAAAAATATCATCGGCCAGCGTTTGGAAATCAAATTCCACAATGCTCATAGATAAATATCAATCGGGGCTATTTAACGACCAATGTCCGCTATTGTTTTTTCTTTTCAATCCCCCGATGATATTTGGACGATGTCTATTAGGAAATGTTCGATCGGCGTCATCCGGTGATTATTCTGTTTTAGACCTGGATTGGTCATCTTTCCTGGCCGACATCGACTACAATTTTTTTTATAAATATCGGTGAATAATGTTTTTATGTCGAGGTGGGCCAATGTTTTTCTAGCCGAGTAAATGAGTACATGCGAGTGTCTGCCGAAACACATTTTCGGTTGAGCTCGCACGAAAAAACAAAGCCAACCTACATTGTAAGTTTTATAGGCGACAGCGAACAACAAAACTTCCTATACCATAAAAAATATCATCGGCCAGCGTTTGGAAATAAAATTCAACAATGCGATAGATAAATATCAATCGGGGCTATTTAACGACCAATGCCCGCTAATGTTTTTTCTTTTCAATCCCCCGATAATATTTGGACGATGTCTATTAGGAAATGTTCGATCGGCGTCATTTGGTGATTCTTATTTTTTAGACCTGGATCGGTCGTCATCTTTCCTGGCCGACATCGACTACCATTTTTTTTATCAATATAGGTGAATAATGATATTTTGTCGATGTGGGCCAATGTTTTTTTAGCCGAGTAAATGAGCACATGCCAGTGTCGGCCGAAACACAACTTCGGTTGAGCTCGCACGAATAAACAAAGCCAACCTCCATTGTTATTTTTATAGGCAACAGCGAACAACAAAACTTCCTATACAGTAAAAAATATCATCGGCCAGCGTTTGGAAATAAAATTCCACAATGCCGATAGATAAATATCAATCGGGGCTATTTAACGACCAATGTCCACTATTGTTTTTTCTTTTCAATCCCCCGATGATATTTGGACGATGTCTATTAGGAAATGTTTGATCGGCGTCATCCGGTGATTCTTCTATTTTAGACCTGGCTCGGTCATCTTTCCTGGCAGACATCGACTACAATTTTTTGTATAAATATCGGTGAATAATGTTTTTTTGTCGAGGTGGACCAATGTTTTTCTAGCCGAGTAAAAGAGTACATGCCAGTGTCGACCGAAACACAACTTCGGTTGAGTTCGCACGAAAAAACAAAGCCGACCTACATTGTAAGTTTTATAGGCGACAGCAAACAACAAGACTTCCTATACCGTAAAAAATATTATCGGCCAGCGTTTGGAAAAGAAATTCCACAATGTCGATAGATAAATATCAATCGGGGCAATTTAACGACCAATGTCCACTATTGTTTTTTCTATTCAATCCCCCGATAATATTTGGACGATGTCTATTAGGAAATGTTCGATCGGCGTCATTTGGTGATTCTTATTTTTAAGACCTGGATCGGTCGTCATCTTTCCTGGTCGTCATCGAGTACCATTTTTTTTATCAATATCGGTGAATAATGTTTTTTTGTCGAGCTGGTCCAAAGTTTTTCTAGCCGAGTAAATGAATAAATGCCAGTGTCGGCCGAAACACAACTTCGGTTTAGCTCGATTGAAAAAACAAAGCCGACCTACATTGTAAATTTTATAGGCGACAGCGAACAACAAAACTTCCTATACCGTAAAAAATATTATCGGCCAGGGTTTGGAAATGAAATTCCACAATGTCGATAGATAAATACCAATCGGGCCTATTTAACGACCAATGTCCGCTATTGTTTTTTCTTTTCAATCCCCCGATTATATTTGGACGATGTCTATTAGGAAATGTTCGATCGGCGTCATCAGGTGATTCTTCTGTTTTAGACCTGGATTGGTCATGTTTCATGGCCGACATCGACTACCATTTTATTTATCAATATCAGTGAATAATGTTTTTTTGTCTAGCTGGGCCAATGTTTTTCTAGCCGAGTGAATGAGTACATGCCAGTGTCTTCCGAAACACAACTTCGGTTGAGCTCCCACGAAAAAACAAAGCCGACCTATATTGTTAGTTTTATAGGCAACAGCGAACAACAAAACTTCCTATACCGTAAAAAATATTATCGGCCAGCGTTTGGAAATAAAATTCAACAATGCGATAGATAAATATCAATCGGGGCTATTTAACGACCAATGTCCGCTATTGTTTTTAATTTTCAATCGCCCGATGATATTTGGACGATGCCTATTAGGAAATGTTCGATCGGCGTCATTTGGTGATTCTTATTTTTTAGACCTGGATCGGTCGTCATCTTTCCTGGCCGACATCGACTACCTTTTTTTTTATCAATATAGGTGAATAATGATATTTTGTCGATGTGGGCCAATGTTTTTTTAGCCGAGTAAATGAGTACATGCCAGTGTCGGCCGAAACACAACTTCGGTTGAGCTCGCACAAATAAACAAAGCCGACCTCCATTGTTATTTTTATAGGCGACAGCGAACAACAAAACTTCCTCTACCGTAAAAAATATCATCGGCCAACGTTTGGAAATAAAATTCCACAATGCCGATAGATAAATATCAATCGGGGCTATTTAACGACCAATGTCAGGTATTGTTTTTTCTAGTAATCCCTCGATAATATTTGGACGATGTCTATTAGGAAACGTTCGATCGGCGTCATCCGGTGATTCTTCTATTTTAGACCTGGATTGGTCATCTTTCCTGGCCGACATCGACTACCATTTTTTTTATAAATATCGGTGAATAATGTTTTTTTGTCGAGGTGGACCAATGTTTTTCTAGCCGAGTAAAAGAGTACCTGCCAGTGTCGACCGAAACACAACTTCGGTTGAGTTCGCACGAAAAAACAAAGCCGACCTACATTGTAAGTTTTATAGGCGACAGCGAACAACAAAACTTCCTATACCGTAAAAAATATTATCGGCCAGCGTTTGGAAAGAAATTCCACAATGTCGATAGATAAATATCAATCGGGGCTATTTAACGACCAATGTCCACTATTGTTTTTTCTATTCAATCCCCCGATAATATTTGGAGGATGTCTATTAGGAAATGTTCGATCGGCGTCATTTGGTGATTCTTATTTTTAAGACCTGGATCGGTCGTCATCTTTCCTGGCTGACATCGATTACCATTTTTTTTTATCAATATCGGTGAATAATGTTTTTTTGTCTAGCTGGGCCAATGTTTTTCAGGCCGAGTGAATGAGTACATGCCAGTGTCTTCCGAAACACAACTTCGGTTGAGCTCGCA
>NW_021144048.1:0-15447 GCF_004193775.1 Glycine soja
AATTTAAAACCGAAGCTCGTAGCAAATTCGAACGACAATAACATTTCACTCGGAAGTCCGATTGAGTCCCGTAATATATCGAGACGCTCGAAATTTAAAACCGAAGCTCGTAGCAAATTCGAACGACAATAACATTTCACTCGGAAGTCCGATTGAGTCCCGTAATATATCGAGACGCTCGAAATTTAAAACCGAAGCTCGTAGCAAATTCGAACGACAATAACATTTCACTCGGAAGTCCGATTGAGTCCCGTAATATATCGAGACGCTCGAAATTTAAAACCGAAGCTCGTAGCAAATTCGAACGACAATAACATTTCACTCGGAAGTCCGATTGAGTCCCGTAATATATCGAGACGCTCGAAATTTAAAACCGAAGCTCGTAGCAAATTCGAACGACAATAACATTTCACTCGGAAGTCCGATTGAGTCCCGTAATATATCGAGACGCTCGAAATTTAAAACCGAAGCTCGTAGCAAATTCGAACGACAATAACATTTCACTCGGAAGTCCGATTGAGTCCCGTAATATATCGAGACGCTCGAAATTTAAAACCGAAGCTCGTAGCAAATTCGAACGACAATAACTTTACACTCGGAAGTCCGATTGAGTCCCGTAATATATCGAGACGCTCGAAATTTAAAACCGAAGCTCGTAGCAAATTCGAACGACAATAACATTTCACTCGGAAGTCCGATTGAGTCCCGTAATATATCGAGACGCTCGAAATTTAAAACCGAAGCTCGTAGCAAATTCGAACGACAATAACATTTCACTCGGAAGTCCGATTGAGTCCCGTAATATATCGAGACGCTCGAAATTTAAAACCGAAGCTCGTAGCAAATTCGAACGACAATAACATTTCACTCGGAAGTCCGATTGAGTCCCGTAATATATCGAGACGCTCGAAATTAAAAACCGAAGCTCGTAGCAAATTCGAACGACAATAACATTTCACTCGGAAGTCCGATTGAGTCCCGTAATATATCGAGACGCTCGAAATTTAAAACCGAAGCTCGTAGCAAATTCGAACGACAATAACATTTCACTCGGAAGTCCGATTGAGTCCCGTAATATATCGAGACGCTCGAAATTTAAAACCGAAGCTCGTAGCAAATTCGAACGACAATAACATTTCACTCGGAAGTCCGATTGAGTCCCGTAATATATCGAGACGCTCGAAATTTAAAACCGAAGCTCGTAGCAAATTCGAACGACAATAACATTTCACTCGGAAGTCCGATTGAGTCCCGTAATATATCGAGACGCTCGAAATTTAAAACCGAAGCTCGTAGCAAATTCGAACGACAATAACATTTCACTCGGAAGTCCGATTGAGTCCCGTAATATATCGAGACGCTCGAAATTTAAAACCGAAGCTCGTAGCAAATTCGAACGACAATAACATTTCACTCGGAAGTCCGATTGAGTCCCGTAATATATCGAGACGCTCGAAATTTAAAACCGAAGCTCGTAGCAAATTCGAACGACAATAACATTTCACTCGGAAGTCCGATTGAGTCCCGTAATATATCGAGACGCTCGAAATTTAAAACCGAAGCTCGTAGCAAATTCGAACGACAATAACATTTCACTCGGAAGTCCGATTGAGTCCCGTAATATATCGAGACGCTCGAAATTTAAAACCGAAGCTCGTAGCAAATTCGAACGACAATAACATTTCACTCGGAAGTCCGATTGAGTCCCGTAATATATCGAGACGCTCGAAATTTAAAACCGAAGCTCGTAGCAAATTCGAACGACAATAACATTTCACTCGGAAGTCCGATTGAGTCCCGTAATATATCGAGACGCTCGAAATTTAAAACCGAAGCTCGTAGCAAATTCGAACGACAATAACATTTCACTCGGAAGTCCGATTGAGTCCCGTAATATATCGAGACGCTCGAAATTTAAAACCGAAGCTCGTAGCAAATTCGAACGACAATAACATTTCACTCGGAAGTCCGATTGAGTCCCGTAATATATCGAGACGCTCGAAATTTAAAACCGAAGCTCGTAGCAAATTCGAACGACAATAACATTTCACTCGGAAGTCCGATTGAGTCCCGTAATATATCGAGACGCTCGAAATTTAAAACCGAAGCTCGTAGCAAATTCGAACGACAATAACATTTCACTCGGAAGTCCGATTGAGTCCCGTAATATATCGAGACGCTCGAAATTTAAAACCGAAGCTCGTAGCAAATTCGAACGACAATAACATTTCACTCGGAAGTCCGATTGAGTCCCGTAATATATCGAGACGCTCGAAATTTAAAACCGAAGCTCGTAGCAAATTCGAACGACAATAACATTTCACTCGGAAGTCCGATTGAGTCCCGTAATATATCGAGACGCTCGAAATTTAAAACCGAAGCTCGTAGCAAATTCGAACGACAATAACATTTCACTCGGAAGTCCGATTGAGTCCCGTAATATATCGAGACGCTCGAAATTTAAAACCGAAGCTCGTAGCAAATTCGAACGACAATAACATTTCACTCGGAAGTCCGATTGAGTCCCGTAATATATCGAGACGCTCGAAATTTAAAACCGAAGCTCGTAGCAAATTCGAACGACAATAACATTTCACTCGGAAGTCCGATTGAGTCCCGTAATATATCGAGACGCTCGAAATTTAAAACCGAAGCTCGTAGCAAATTCGAACGACAATAACATTTCACTCGGAAGTCCGATTGAGTCCCGTAATATATCGAGACGCTCGAAATTTAAAACCGAAGCTCGTAGCAAATTCGAACGACAATAACATTTCACTCGGAAGTCCGATTGAGTCCCGTAATATATCGAGACGCTCGAAATTTAAAACCGAAGCTCGTAGCAAATTCGAACGACAATAACATTTCACTCGGAAGTCCGATTGAGTCCCGTAATATATCGAGACGCTCGAAATTTAAAACCGAAGCTCGTAGCAAATTCGAACGACAATAACATTTCACTCGGAAGTCCGATTGAGTCCCGTAATATATCGAGACGCTCGAAATTTAAAACCGAAGCTCGTAGCAAATTCGAACGACAATAACATTTCACTCGGAAGTCCGATTGAGTCCCGTAATATATCGAGACGCTCGAAATTTAAAACCGAAGCTCGTAGCAAATTCGAACGACAATAACATTTCACTCGGAAGTCCGATTGAGTCCCGTAATATATCGAGACGCTCGAAATTTAAAACCGAAGCTCGTAGCAAATTCGAACGACAATAACATTTCACTCGGAAGTCCGATTGAGTCCCGTAATATATCGAGACGCTCGAAATTTAAAACCGAAGCTCGTAGCAAATTCGAACGACAATAACATTTCACTCGGAAGTCCGATTGAGTCCCGTAATATATCGAGACGCTCGAAATTTAAAACCGAAGCTCGTAGCAAATTCGAACGACAATAACATTTCACTCGGAAGTCCGATTGAGTCCCGTAATATATCGAGACGCTCGAAATTTAAAACCGAAGCTCGTAGCAAATTCGAACGACAATAACATTTCACTCGGAAGTCCGATTGAGTCCCGTAATATATCGAGACGCTCGAAATTTAAAACCGAAGCTCGTAGCAAATTCGAACGACAATAACATTTCACTCGGAAGTCCGATTGAGTCCCGTAATATATCGAGACGCTCGAAATTTAAAACCGAAGCTCGTAGCAAATTCGAACGACAATAACATTTCACTCGGAAGTCCGATTGAGTCCCGTAATATATCGAGACGCTCGAAATTTAAAACCGAAGCTCGTAGCAAATTCGAACGACAATAACATTTCACTCGGAAGTCCGATTGAGTCCCGTAATATATCGAGACGCTCGAAATTTAAAACCGAAGCTCGTAGCAAATTCGAACGACAATAACATTTCACTCGGAAGTCCGATTGAGTCCCGTAATATATCGAGACGCTCGAAATTTAAAACCGAAGCTCGTAGCAAATTCGAACGACAATAACATTTCACTCGGAAGTCCGATTGAGTCCCGTAATATATCGAGACGCTCGAAATTTAAAACCGAAGCTCGTAGCAAATTCGAACGACAATAACATTTCACTCGGAAGTCCGATTGAGTCCCGTAATATATCGAGACGCTCGAAATTTAAAACCGAAGCTCGTAGCAAATTCGAACGACAATAACATTTCACTCGGAAGTCCGATTGAGTCCCGTAATATATCGAGACGCTCGAAATTTAAAACCGAAGCTCGTAGCAAATTCGAACGACAATAACATTTCACTCGGAAGTCCGATTGAGTCCCGTAATATATCGAGACGCTCGAAATTTAAAACCGAAGCTCGTAGCAAATTCGAACGACAATAACATTTCACTCGGAAGTCCGATTGAGTCCCGTAATATATCGAGACGCTCGAAATTTAAAACCGAAGCTCGTAGCAAATTCGAACGACAATAACATTTCACTCGGAAGTCCGATTGAGTCCCGTAATATATCGAGACGCTCGAAATTTAAAACCGAAGCTCGTAGCAAATTCGAACGACAATAACATTTCACTCGGAAGTCCGATTGAGTCCCGTAATATATCGAGACGCTCGAAATTTAAAACGAAGCTCGTAGCAAATTCGAACGACAATAACATTTCACTCGGAAGTCCGATTGAGTCCCGTAATATATCGAGACGCTCGAAATTTAAAACCGAAGCTCGTAGCAAATTCGAACGACAATAACATTTCACTCGGAAGTCCGATTGAGTCCCGTAATATATCGAGACGCTCGAAATTTAAAACCGAAGCTCGTAGCAAATTCGAACGACAATAACATTTCACTCGGAAGTCCGATTGAGTCCCGTAATATATCGAGACGCTCGAAATTTAAAACCGAAGCTCGTAGCAAATTCGAACGACAATAACATTTCACTCGGAAGTCCGATTGAGTCCCGTAATATATCGAGACGCTCGAAATTTAAAACCGAAGCTCGTAGCAAATTCGAACGACAATAACATTTCACTCGGAAGTCCGATTGAGTCCCGTAATATATCGAGACGCTCGAAATTTAAAACCGAAGCTCGTAGCAAATTCGAACGACAATAACATTTCACTCGGAAGTCCGATTGAGTCCCGTAATATATCGAGACGCTCGAAATTTAAAACCGAAGCTCGTAGCAAATTCGAACGACAATAACATTTCACTCGGAAGTCCGATTGAGTCCCGTAATATATCGAGACGCTCGAAATTTAAAACCGAAGCTCGTAGCAAATTCGAACGACAATAACATTTCACTCGGAAGTCCGATTGAGTCCCGTAATATATCGAGACGCTCGAAATTTAAAACCGAAGCTCGTAGCAAATTCGAACGACAATAACATTTCACTCGGAAGTCCGATTGAGTCCCGTAATATATCGAGACGCTCGAAATTTAAAACCGAAGCTCGTAGCAAATTCGAACGACAATAACATTTCACTCGGAAGTCCGATTGAGTCCCGTAATATATCGAGACGCTCGAAATTTAAAACCGAAGCTCGTAGCAAATTCGAACGACAATAACATTTCACTCGGAAGTCCGATTGAGTCCCGTAATATATCGAGACGCTCGAAATTTAAAACCGAAGCTCGTAGCAAATTCGAACGACAATAACATTTCACTCGGAAGTCCGATTGAGTCCCGTAATATATCGAGACGCTCGAAATTTAAAACCGAAGCTCGTAGCAAATTCGAACGACAATAACATTTCACTCGGAAGTCCGATTGAGTCCCGTAATATATCGAGACGCTCGAAATTTAAAACCGAAGCTCGTAGCAAATTCGAACGACAATAACATTTCACTCGGAAGTCCGATTGAGTCCCGTAATATATCGAGACGCTCGAAATTTAAAACCGAAGCTCGTAGCAAATTCGAACGACAATAACATTTCACTCGGAAGTCCGATTGAGTCCCGTAATATATCGAGACGCTCGAAATTTAAAACCGAAGCTCGTAGCAAATTCGAACGACAATAACATTTCACTCGGAAGTCCGATTGAGTCCCGTAATATATCGAGACGCTCGAAATTTAAAACCGAAGCTCGTAGCAAATTCGAACGACAATAACATTTCACTCGGAAGTCCGATTGAGTCCCGTAATATATCGAGACGCTCGAAATTTAAAACCGAAGCTCGTAGCAAATTCGAACGACAATAACATTTCACTCGGAAGTCCGATTGAGTCCCGTAATATATCGAGACGCTCGAAATTTAAAACCGAAGCTCGTAGCAAATTCGAACGACAATAACATTTCACTCGGAAGTCCGATTGAGTCCCGTAATATATCGAGACGCTCGAAATTTAAAACCGAAGCTCGTAGCAAATTCGAACGACAATAACATTTCACTCGGAAGTCCGATTGAGTCCCGTAATATATCGAGACGCTCGAAATTTAAAACCGAAGCTCGTAGCAAATTCGAACGACAATAACATTTCACTCGGAAGTCCGATTGAGTCCCGTAATATATCGAGACGCTCGAAATTTAAAACCGAAGCTCGTAGCAAATTCGAACGACAATAACATTTCACTCGGAAGTCCGATTGAGTCCCGTAATATATCGAGACGCTCGAAATTTAAAACCGAAGCTCGTAGCAAATTCGAACGACAATAACATTTCACTCGGAAGTCCGATTGAGTCCCGTAATATATCGAGACGCTCGAAATTTAAAACCGAAGCTCGTAGCAAATTCGAACGACAATAACATTTCACTCGGAAGTCCGATTGAGTCCCGTAATATATCGAGACGCTCGAAATTTAAAACCGAAGCTCGTAGCAAATTCGAACGACAATAACATTTCACTCGGAAGTCCGATTGAGTCCCGTAATATATCGAGACGCTCGAAATTTAAAACCGAAGCTCGTAGCAAATTCGAACGACAATAACATTTCACTCGGAAGTCCGATTGAGTCCCGTAATATATCGAGACGCTCGAAATTTAAAACCGAAGCTCGTAGCAAATTCGAACGACAATAACATTTCACTCGGAAGTCCGATTGAGTCCCGTAATATATCGAGACGCTCGAAATTTAAAACCGAAGCTCGTAGCAAATTCGAACGACAATAACATTTCACTCGGAAGTCCGATTGAGTCCCGTAATATATCGAGACGCTCGAAATTTAAAACCGAAGCTCGTAGCAAATTCGAACGACAATAACATTTCACTCGGAAGTCCGATTGAGTCCCGTAATATATCGAGACGCTCGAAATTTAAAACCGAAGCTCGTAGCAAATTCGAACGACAATAACATTTCACTCGGAAGTCCGATTGAGTCCCGTAATATATCGAGACGCTCGAAATTTAAAACCGAAGCTCGTAGCAAATTCGAACGACAATAACATTTCACTCGGAAGTCCGATTGAGTCCCGTAATATATCGAGACGCTCGAAATTTAAAACCGAAGCTCGTAGCAAATTCGAACGACAATAACATTTCACTCGGAAGTCCGATTGAGTCCCGTAATATATCGAGACGCTCGAAATTTAAAACCGAAGCTCGTAGCAAATTCGAACGACAATAACATTTCACTCGGAAGTCCGATTGAGTCCCGTAATATATCGAGACGCTCGAAATTTAAAACCGAAGCTCGTAGCAAATTCGAACGACAATAACATTTCACTCGGAAGTCCGATTGAGTCCCGTAATATATCGAGACGCTCGAAATTTAAAACCGAAGCTCGTAGCAAATTCGAACGACAATAACATTTCACTCGGAAGTCCGATTGAGTCCCGTAATATATCGAGACGCTCGAAATTTAAAACCGAAGCTCGTAGCAAATTCGAACGACAATAACATTTCACTCGGAAGTCCGATTGAGTCCCGTAATATATCGAGACGCTCGAAATTTAAAACCGAAGCTCGTAGCAAATTCGAACGACAATAACATTTCACTCGGAAGTCCGATTGAGTCCCGTAATATATCGAGACGCTCGAAATTTAAAACCGAAGCTCGTAGCAAATTCGAACGACAATAACATTTCACTCGGAAGTCCGATTGAGTCCCGTAATATATCGAGACGCTCGAAATTTAAAACCGAAGCTCGTAGCAAATTCGAACGACAATAACATTTCACTCGGAAGTCCGATTGAGTCCCGTAATATATCGAGACGCTCGAAATTTAAAACCGAAGCTCGTAGCAAATTCGAACGACAATAACATTTCACTCGGAAGTCCGATTGAGTCCCGTAATATATCGAGACGCTCGAAATTTAAAACCGAAGCTCGTAGCAAATTCGAACGACAATAACATTTCACTCGGAAGTCCGATTGAGTCCCGTAATATATCGAGACGCTCGAAATTTAAAACCGAAGCTCGTAGCAAATTCGAACGACAATAACATTTCACTCGGAAGTCCGATTGAGTCCCGTAATATATCGAGACGCTCGAAATTTAAAACCGAAGCTCGTAGCAAATTCGAACGACAATAACATTTCACTCGGAAGTCCGATTGAGTCCCGTAATATATCGAGACGCTCGAAATTTAAAACCGAAGCTCGTAGCAAATTCGAACGACAATAACATTTCACTCGGAAGTCCGATTGAGTCCCGTAATATATCGAGACGCTCGAAATTTAAAACCGAAGCTCGTAGCAAATTCGAACGACAATAACATTTCACTCGGAAGTCCGATTGAGTCCCGTAATATATCGAGACGCTCGAAATTTAAAACCGAAGCTCGTAGCAAATTCGAACGACAATAACATTTCACTCGGAAGTCCGATTGAGTCCCGTAATATATCGAGACGCTCGAAATTTAAAACCGAAGCTCGTAGCAAATTCGAACGACAATAACATTTCACTCGGAAGTCCGATTGAGTCCCGTAATATATCGAGACGCTCGAAATTTAAAACCGAAGCTCGTAGCAAATTCGAACGACAATAACATTTCACTCGGAAGTCCGATTGAGTCCCGTAATATATCGAGACGCTCGAAATTTAAAACCGAAGCTCGTAGCAAATTCGAACGACAATAACATTTCACTCGGAAGTCCGATTGAGTCCCGTAATATATCGAGACGCTCGAAATTTAAAACCGAAGCTCGTAGCAAATTCGAACGACAATAACATTTCACTCGGAAGTCCGATTGAGTCCCGTAATATATCGAGACGCTCGAAATTTAAAACCGAAGCTCGTAGCAAATTCGAACGACAATAACATTTCACTCGGAAGTCCGATTGAGTCCCGTAATATATCGAGACGCTCGAAATTTAAAACCGAAGCTCGTAGCAAATTCGAACGACAATAACATTTCACTCGGAAGTCCGATTGAGTCCCGTAATATATCGAGACGCTCGAAATTTAAAACCGAAGCTCGTAGCAAATTCGAACGACAATAACATTTCACTCGGAAGTCCGATTGAGTCCCGTAATATATCGAGACGCTCGAAATTTAAAACCGAAGCTCGTAGCAAATTCGAACGACAATAACATTTCACTCGGAAGTCCGATTGAGTCCCGTAATATATCGAGACGCTCGAAATTTAAAACCGAAGCTCGTAGCAAATTCGAACGACAATAACATTTCACTCGGAAGTCCGATTGAGTCCCGTAATATATCGAGACGCTCGAAATTTAAAACCGAAGCTCGTAGCAAATTCGAACGACAATAACATTTCACTCGGAAGTCCGATTGAGTCCCGTAATATATCGAGACGCTCGAAATTTAAAACCGAAGCTCGTAGCAAATTCGAACGACAATAACATTTCACTCGGAAGTCCGATTGAGTCCCGTAATATATCGAGACGCTCGAAATTTAAAACCGAAGCTCGTAGCAAATTCGAACGACAATAACATTTCACTCGGAAGTCCGATTGAGTCCCGTAATATATCGAGACGCTCGAAATTTAAAACCGAAGCTCGTAGCAAATTCGAACGACAATAACATTTCACTCGGAAGTCCGATTGAGTCCCGTAATATATCGAGACGCTCGAAATTTAAAACCGAAGCTCGTAGCAAATTCGAACGACAATAACATTTCACTCGGAAGTCCGATTGAGTCCCGTAATATATCGAGACGCTCGAAATTTAAAACCGAAGCTCGTAGCAAATTCGAACGACAATAACATTTCACTCGGAAGTCCGATTGAGTCCCGTAATATATCGAGACGCTCGAAATTTAAAACCGAAGCTCGTAGCAAATTCGAACGACAATAACATTTCACTCGGAAGTCCGATTGAGTCCCGTAATATATCGAGACGCTCGAAATTTAAAACCGAAGCTCGTAGCAAATTCGAACGACAATAACATTTCACTCGGAAGTCCGATTGAGTCCCGTAATATATCGAGACGCTCGAAATTTAAAACCGAAGCTCGTAGCAAATTCGAACGACAATAACATTTCACTCGGAAGTCCGATTGAGTCCCGTAATATATCGAGACGCTCGAAATTTAAAACCGAAGCTCGTAGCAAATTCGAACGACAATAACATTTCACTCGGAAGTCCGATTGAGTCCCGTAATATATCGAGACGCTCGAAATTTAAAACCGAAGCTCGTAGCAAATTCGAACGACAATAACATTTCACTCGGAAGTCCGATTGAGTCCCGTAATATATCGAGACGCTCGAAATTTAAAACCGAAGCTCGTAGCAAATTCGAACGACAATAACATTTCACTCGGAAGTCCGATTGAGTCCCGTAATATATCGAGACGCTCGAAATTTAAAACCGAAGCTCGTAGCAAATTCGAACGACAATAACATTTCACTCGGAAGTCCGATTGAGTCCCGTAATATATCGAGACGCTCGAAATTTAAAACCGAAGCTCGTAGCAAATTCGAACGACAATAACATTTCACTCGGAAGTCCGATTGAGTCCCGTAATATATCGAGACGCTCGAAATTTAAAACCGAAGCTCGTAGCAAATTCGAACGACAATAACATTTCACTCGGAAGTCCGATTGAGTCCCGTAATATATCGAGACGCTCGAAATTTAAAACCGAAGCTCGTAGCAAATTCGAACGACAATAACATTTCACTCGGAAGTCCGATTGAGTCCCGTAATATATCGAGACGCTCGAAATTTAAAACCGAAGCTCGTAGCAAATTCGAACGACAATAACATTTCACTCGGAAGTCCGATTGAGTCCCGTAATATATCGAGACGCTCGAAATTTAAAACCGAAGCTCGTAGCAAATTCGAACGACAATAACATTTCACTCGGAAGTCCGATTGAGTCCCGTAATATATCGAGACGCTCGAAATTTAAAACCGAAGCTCGTAGCAAATTCGAACGACAATAACATTTCACTCGGAAGTCCGATTGAGTCCCGTAATATATCGAGACGCTCGAAATTTAAAACCGAAGCTCGTAGCAAATTCGAACGACAATAACATTTCACTCGGAAGTCCGATTGAGTCCCGTAATATATCGAGACGCTCGAAATTTAAAACCGAAGCTCGTAGCAAATTCGAACGACAATAACATTTCACTCGGAAGTCCGATTGAGTCCCGTAATATATCGAGACGCTCGAAATTTAAAACCGAAGCTCGTAGCAAATTCGAACGACAATAACATTTCACTCGGAAGTCCGATTGAGTCCCGTAATATATCGAGACGCTCGAAATTTAAAACCGAAGCTCGTAGCAAATTCGAACGACAATAACATTTCACTCGGAAGTCCGATTGAGTCCCGTAATATATCGAGACGCTCGAAATTTAAAACCGAAGCTCGTAGCAAATTCGAACGACAATAACATTTCACTCGGAAGTCCGATTGAGTCCCGTAATATATCGAGACGCTCGAAATTTAAAACCGAAGCTCGTAGCAAATTCGAACGACAATAACATTTCACTCGGAAGTCCGATTGAGTCCCGTAATATATCGAGACGCTCGAAATTTAAAACCGAAGCTCGTAGCAAATTCGAACGACAATAACTTTCACTCGGAAGTCCGATTGAGTCCCGTAATATATCGAGACGCTCGAAATTTAAAACCGAAGCTCGTAGCAAATTCGAACGACAATAACATTTCACTCGGAAGTCCGATTGAGTCCCGTAATATATCGAGACGCTCGAAATTTAAAACCGAAGCTCGTAGCAAATTCGAACGACAATAACATTTCACTCGGAAGTCCGATTGAGTCCCGTAATATATGGAGATGCTCGAAATTTAAAACCGAAGCTCGAGCAAATTCTAACGACAATAACTTTACACTCGGTAGTCCGATTGAGTCCCGTAATATATCGAGACGCTCGAAATTTAAAACCGAAGCTCGTAGCAAATTCGAACGACAATAACATTTCACTCGGAAGTCCGATTGAGTCCCGTAATATATCGAGACGCTCGAAATTTAAAACCGAAGCTCGTAGCAAATTCGAACGACAATAACATTTCACTCGGAAGTCCGATTGAGTCCCGTAATATATCGAGACGCTCGAAATTTAAAACCGAAGCTCGTAGCAAATTCGAACGACAATAACATTTCACTCGGAAGTCCGATTGAGTCCCGTAATATATCGAGACGCTCGAAATTTAAAACCGAAGCTCGTAGCAAATTCGAACGACAATAACATTTCACTCGGAAGTCCGATTGAGTCCCGTAATATATCGAGACGCTCGAAATTTAAAACCGAAGCTCGTAGCAAATTCGAACGACAATAACATTTCACTCGGAAGTCCGATTGAGTCCCGTAATATATCGAGACGCTCGAAATTTAAAACCGAAGCTCGTAGCAAATTCGAACGACAATAACATTTCACTCGGAAGTCCGATTGAGTCCCGTAATATATCGAGACGCTCGAAATTTAAAACCGAAGCTCGTAGCAAATTCGAACGACAATAACATTTCACTCGGAAGTCCGATTGAGTCCCGTAATATATCGAGACGCTCGAAATTTAAAACCGAAGCTCGTAGCAAATTCGAACGACAATAACATTTCACTCGGAAGTCCGATTGAGTCCCGTAATATATCGAGACGCTCGAAATTTAAAACCGAAGCTCGTAGCAAATTCGAACGACAATAACATTTCACTCGGAAGTCCGATTGAGTCCCGTAATATATCGAGACGCTCGAAATTTAAAACCGAAGCTCGTAGCAAATTCGAACGACAATAACATTTCACTCGGAAGTCCGATTGAGTCCCGTAATATATCGAGACGCTCGAAATTTAAAACCGAAGCTCGTAGCAAATTCGAACGACAATAACATTTCACTCGGAAGTCCGATTGAGTCCCGTAATATATCGAGACGCTCGAAATTTAAAACCGAAGCTCGTAGCAAATTCGAACGACAATAACATTTCACTCGGAAGTCCGATTGAGTCCCGTAATATATCGAGACGCTCGAAATTTAAAACCGAAGCTCGTAGCAAATTCGAACGACAATAACATTTCACTCGGAAGTCCGATTGAGTCCCGTAATATATCGAGACGCTCGAAATTTAAAACCGAAGCTCGTAGCAAATTCGAACGACAATAACATTTCACTCGGAAGTCCGATTGAGTCCCGTAATATATCGAGACGCTCGAAATTTAAAACCGAAGCTCGTAGCAAATTCGAACGACAATAACATTTCACTCGGAAGTCCGATTGAGTCCCGTAATATATCGAGACGCTCGAAATTTAAAACCGAAGCTCGTAGCAAATTCGAACGACAATAACATTTCACTCGGAAGTCCGATTGAGTCCCGTAATATATCGAGACGCTCGAAATTTAAAACCGAAGCTCGTAGCAAATTCGAACGACAATAACATTTCACTCGGAAGTCCGATTGAGTCCCGTAATATATCGAGACGCTCGAAATTTAAAACCGAAGCTCGTAGCAAATTCGAACGACAATAACATTTCACTCGGAAGTCCGATTGAGTCCCGTAATATATCGAGACGCTCGAAATTTAAAACCGAAGCTCGTAGCAAATTCGAACGACAATAACATTTCACTCGGAAGTCCGATTGAGTCCCGTAATATATCGAGACGCTCGAAATTTAAAACCGAAGCTCGTAGCAAATTCGAACGACAATAACATTTCACTCGGAAGTCCGATTGAGTCCCGTAATATATCGAGACGCTCGAAATTTAAAACCGAAGCTCGTAGCAAATTCGAACGACAATAACATTTCACTCGGAAGTCCGATTGAGTCCCGTAATATATCGAGACGCTCGAAATTTAAAACCGAAGCTCGTAGCAAATTCGAACGACAATAACATTTCACTCGGAAGTCCGATTGAGTCCCGTAATATATCGAGACGCTCGAAATTTAAAACCGAAGCTCGTAGCAAATTCGAACGACAATAACATTTCACTCGGAAGTCCGATTGAGTCCCGTAATATATCGAGACGCTCGAAATTTAAAACCGAAGCTCGTAGCAAATTCGAACGACAATAACATTTCACTCGGAAGTCCGATTGAGTCCCGTAATATATCGAGACGCTCGAAATTTAAAACCGAAGCTCGTAGCAAATTCGAACGACAATAACATTTCACTCGGAAGTCCGATTGAGTCCCGTAATATATCGAGACGCTCGAAATTTAAAACCGAAGCTCGTAGCAAATTCGAACGACAATAACATTTCACTCGGAAGTCCGATTGAGTCCCGTAATATATCGAGACGCTCGAAATTTAAAACCGAAGCTCGTAGCAAATTCGAACGACAATAACATTTCACTCGGAAGTCCGATTGAGTCCCGTAATATATCGAGACGCTCGAAATTTAAAACCGAAGCTCGTAGCAAATTCGAACGACAATAACATTTCACTCGGAAGTCCGATTGAGTCCCGTAATATATCGAGACGCTCGAAATTTAAAACCGAAGCTCGTAGCAAATTCGAACGACAATAACATTTCACTCGGAAGTCCGATTGAGTCCCGTAATATATCGAGACGCTCGAAATTTAAAACCGAAGCTCGTAGCAAATTCGAACGACAATAACATTTCACTCGGAAGTCCGATTGAGTCCCGTAATATATCGAGACACTCGAAATTTAAAACCGAAGCTCGTAGCAAATTCGAACGACAATAACATTTCACTCGGAAGTCTGATTGAGTCCCGTAATATATCGAGACGCTCGAAATTTAAAACCGAAGCTCGTAGCAAATTCGAACGACAATAACATTTCACTCGGAAGTCCGATTGAGTCCCGTAATATATCGAGACGCTCGAAATTTAAAACCGAAGCTCGTAGCAAATTCGAACGACAATAACATTTCACTCGGAAGTCCGATTGAGTCCCGTAATATATCGAGACACTCGAAATTTAAAACCGAAGCTCGTAGCAAATTCGAACGACAATAACATTTCACTCGGAAGTCTGATTGAGTCCCGTAATATATACGAGACGCTCGAAATTTAAAAGCGAAGCTCGTAGCAAATTAGAATGACAATAACTTTCACTCGGAAGTCCGATTGTGTCCCGTAATATATCGAGACGCTCGAAATTAAAAACCGAAGCTCGTAGCAAATTCGAACAACAATAACATTTCACTCGGAAGTCCTATTGAGTCCCG
>NW_021144049.1:0-64634 GCF_004193775.1 Glycine soja
TCCAATTCAGGCGCATCACATATCGAGATGCTCGAAATTGAACAACGGAATGCTCTGAAAAAATTTCAAATGCTAATAACTTTTCACTCGGATGTCCAATTCAGGCGCATCACATATCGAGACGCTTCGAAATTGAACAACGGAAGCTCTCAAAATTCAAATGGTCATAACTTTTCACTCGGATGTTCGATTCAGGCACTTAATATCGAGATGCTCAAATTGAAAACGGAAGCTCTCGAGAAATTCAAATGGTCATAACTTCTCACACGAGGTCCGATTCAGGCGCTTACATATAGAGATGCTCGAAATTGAACAACGAAACTCTCGAAAATTGAAATGGTCATAACTTTTCACTCGATGTCCGATTTAGGTGGATCACATATCGGACGCTCGAAATTGAACAACGGAAGCTCTCGAGAATTCAAATGGTCAAACTTTTCACACGGAGGTCAATTCAGGCGCATCACATATCGAGACGCTCGAAATTGAACAACGAAGCTCTGAAAAAATTGAAATGCTAATAACTTTTCACTCGGATGTCCGATTCAGGCGCATCACATATCGTGACGCTCGAAATTGAACAACGGAAGCTCTCGAGAAATTCAAATGGTCAAAACTTTTCACACGGAGGTCCGATTCAGGCGCAGATATATGAGACGTTCGTAATTGAACAACGGAAGCTCTCGAGAAATTCAAATGGTCATAACTTTGCACACGAGTCCGATTCAGGCGCATCACATATCGAGACGTTAGAAATTGAAAAAAGAACTCTCCGAGAAATTGAAATTGGTCATAACTTTCACTCGGATGTCCGATTCAGGCCATCACATATCAGAGCTCGAAATTAACAACGGAAGCACTCGAGAAATTCAAATGGTCAAACTTTTCACACGGAGGTCCAATTCATGCACATTATATATCAGACGTTCGTAAATTGAACAACGGAAGCCTCGAGAAATTCAAATGGTCATAACTTTTCACTCGGATGTCGAATTCAGGCGCTTCACATATCGAGACGCTCGGAATTGAACAACAGAAGCTATGAAGAAATTCAAATGGTCATAACTTTTCACTCGAATGTCCGATTAAGGTGCATCACATATCGCGACGCTCGAAATTGAACAATGGAAGCTATGAATAAATTCAAATGGTCATAACTTTTCAGTCGGATGTCCGATTCAGGTGCATCACATATCGAGACGCTCGAAATTGAACAACGGAAGCTCTCGAGAAATTCAAATGGTCATAACTTTTCACACGGAGGTCCGATTCAGGCACTTAATATATAGAGATGCTCGAAATTAACACGGAAATTCTCGAGAAATTGAAATGGTCATAACTTTTCACTCGGATGTGCAATTCAGGTGCATCACATATCGACACGCTCGAAATTGAACAACAGGAGCTCTCGAGAAATTCAAATGGTCAAAACTTTTCACACGGAGGTCCAATTCAGGCGCATCACATATCGAGACGCTCGAAATTGAACAACGGAAGCTCTGAAAAAATTCAAATGCTAATAACTTTTCACTCGGATGTCCAATTCAGGCGCATCACATATCGAGACGCTCGAAATTGAACAGTGGAAGCTCTCGAGATGTTCAAATGGTCATAACTTTTCACGCAGAGGTCCGATTCAGGCGCATAATATATCGAGACGCTCGAAATTGAAAACGGAAGTCTCGAGAAATTCAAATGGTCATAACTTTCAACGGAGGTCCGATTCAGGCGCTACTATATAGAGATGCTCGAAATTGAACAACGGAAATCTCGAAAATTGAAATGGTCATAACTTTTCACTCGGATGTCGATTCAGGTGCATCACATATCGAGACGCTCGAATTGAACAACAGAAGCTTCGAGAAATTCAAATGGTCAAAACTTTTCACACGGAGGTCCAATTCAGGCGCATCACATATCGAGACGCCGAAATTGAACAACGGAAGCTCTGAAAAAATTCAAATGCTATAACTTTTCACTCGGATGTCCGATTCAGGCACATCACATATCGTGACGCTCGAAATTGAACAACGGAAGCTCTCGAGAAATTCAAATGGTCAAAACTTTTCACACGGAGGTCCGATTCAGGCGCATGATATATCGAGACGTTCGTAATTGAACAACGGAAGCCCTCGAGAAATTCAAATGGTCATAACTTTTCACTCGGATGTCCGATTCAGGCGCATCACATATCGAGACGCTCGAAATTGAAAACGGAAGCTCTCGAGAAATTCAAATGGTCAAACTTTTCACATCTTCACCAACATATCGAGCTGAACGGAGCCGAAATTCAGGCACTTAATATCATACGAGCACGTTCGTAAATTGAACAACGGAGACCCTCGAGAAATTCAAATGGTCATAACTTTTCACACGGATGTCCGATTCAGGCGCATCACATATCGAGACGCTCGGAATTGAACAACAGAAGCTATGAAGAAATTCAAATGGTCATAACTTTTAACTCGAATGTCCGATTAAGGTGCATCACATATCGCGACGCTCGAAATTGAACAACGGAAGCTATGAATAAATTCAAATGGTCATAACTTTTCAGTCGGATGTCCGATTCAGGTGCATCACATATCGAGACGCTCGAAATTGAACAACGGAAGCTCTCGAGAAATTCAAATGGTCATAACTTTTCACACGGAGGTCCGATTCAGGCACTTAATATATAGAGATGCTCGAAATTAACAACGGAAATTCTCGAGAAATTGAAATGGTCATAACTTTTCACTCGGATGTGCAATTCAGGTGCATCACATATCGACATGCTCGAAATTGAACAACAGGAGCTCTCGAGAAATTCAAATGGTCAAAACTTTTCACACGGAGGTCCAATTCAGGCGCATCACATATCGAGACGCACAAAATTGAACAACGGAAGCTCTGAAAAAATTCAAATGCTAATAACTTTTCACTCGGATGTCCGATTCAGGCGCATCACATATCGTGACGCCCGTAATTGAACAACGGAAACTCTCGAGAAATTCAAATGGTCAAAACGTTTCACACGGAGGTCCGATTCAGGCGCATGATATATCGAGACGCTCGTAATTGAACAATGGAAGCTCTGAGAAATTCAAATGGTCATAACTTTGCACTTGGATGTCCGATTCAGGAGCATCACATATTGAGACGCTCGAAATTGAACAACGGAAGCTCTCAAGAAATTCAAATGGTCAAAACTTTTCACACGGATGTCAAATTCTGGCGCATCACATATCGAGACGCACGAAATTGAACAACGGAAGCTCTGAAAAAATTCAAATGCTAATAACTTTCACTCGGATGTCCGATTCAGGCGCATCACATATCGTGACGCCGAATTGAACAACGGAAGCTCTGAAAATTAAATGTAAACTTTCACTCGGATGTCCGATTCAGGCGCATCACATATCGGACGCTCGAATTGAACAACGGAAGCCTCGAGAAATTCAAATGGTCATAACTTTTCACCGGAGTCCGATTCAGGCGCATGATATATCGAGACGTTCGTAATTGAACAACGGAAGCCTCGAGAAATTCAAATGGTCAAACTTTTCACGGATGTCCGATTCAGGGCATCAATATCGAGACGCTCGAAATTGAACAACGGAAGCTCGAGAAATTAAATGGTCATAACTTTTCACTCGGATGTCCGATTCAGGCGCATCACATATCGAGACGCTCGAAATTGAACAACGGAAGCTCTCGAGAAATTCAAATGGTCAAAACTTTTCACACGGAGGTCCAATTCAGGCGCATCAATATCGAGACGCTCGTAATTGAACAACGGAAGCTCTGAGAAATTCAAATGGTCATAACTTTTCACTCGGATGTCCGATTCAGGCGCATCACATATCGAGACGCTCGAATTGAACAACGGAAGCTCTGAAGAAATTCAAATGGTCATAACTTTTCACTCGGATGTCCGATTCAGGGCATCACATATCGAGACGCTCGAAATTGAACAACGGAAGCTCTGAAAAATTCAAATGGTCATAACTTTTCATCGATGTCCGATTCAGGCGCATAATATATCGAGACGCTCGAAATTCAACAACGGAAGCTGTTGAGACATGCAAATGGTCATAACTTTCCACACGGAGGTCAGATTCAGGTGCATAATATATTGAGATGCTCGAAATTGAACAACGGAAGCTCTCGAGAAATTAAATGGTCATAACTTTTCACTCGGATGTGCAATTCAGGTGCATCACATATCGACGCTCGAAATTGAACAACAGGAGCTCTCGAGAAATTCAAATGGTCAAAACTTTTCACACGGAGGTCCAATTCAGGCGCATCACATATCGAGACGCTCGAAATTGAACAACGGAAGCTCTGAAAAATTCAAATGCTATAACTTTTCACTCGGATGTCCGATTCAGGCGCATCACATATTGAGACGCTCGAAATTGAACAACGGAAGCTCTCGAGAAATTCAAAAGGTCATAACTTTTCACTCGGATGTCCGATTCAGGCTCATCATATATCGAGATGCTCGAAATTGATCAACGGAAGCTGTCGAGAAATTCAAATGGTCATAACTTTTAACTCGGATGTCCGATTCAGGAGCATCACATATCGAGACGCTCGAAATTGAACAACGGAAGCTCTCGAGAAATTCAAATGGTCATAACTTTTCACTCGGATGTCCGATTCAGGGCATCACATATCGAGACGCTCGAAATTGAACAACGGAAGCTCTCGAAAAATTCAAATGGTCATAACTTTTCACTCGGATGTCCGATTCAGGCGCATCACATATCGAGACGCTCGAAATTGAACAACGGAAGCTCTGAAAAATTCAAATGTCATAACTTTTCACTCGGATGTCCGATTCAGGAGCATCACATGTCGAGACGCACGAAATTGAACAATGGAAGCTCTCGAGATATTCAAATGGTCATAACTTTTCACACGGAGTCCGATTCAGGGCATACATATCGAGACGTTCGAAATTGAACAACGGAAGCTCTCGAGAAATTCAAATGGTCAAACTTTTCACACGAGGTCCAATTCAGGCGCATACATATCGAGACGCGAAATTGAACAACGGAAGCTCTGAAAAAATTAAATGTAATAACTTTTCACTCGGATGTCCGATTCAGGCGCATCACATATCGTGACGCTCGTAATTGAACAACGGGAGCTCTCGAGAAATTCAAATGGTCAAAACTTTTAACACGGAGGTCCGATTCAGGCGCATGATATATCGAGACGTTCGTAATTGAACAACGGAAGCCCTCGAGAAATTCAAATGGTCATAACTTTTCACTCGGATGTCCGATTCAGGCGCATCACATATCGAGACGCTCGGAATTGAACAACGGAAGCTACGAAGAAATTAAAATGGTCATAACTTTACACACGAGTCCGATTCAGGGCATCACATATCGAGACGCTCGAAATTGAACAACGGAAGCTCTGAAAATTCAAATGGTCATAACTTTTCACTCGGATGTCCGATTCAGGGCATAATATCGAGACGCTCGAAATTGAACAACGGAAGCTCTCGAGAAATTCAAATGGTCATAACTTTTCACACGGAGGTCCGATTCAGGCACTTAATATATAGAGATGCTCGAAATTGAACAACGGAAATTCTCGAGAAATTGAAATGGTCATAACTTTTCACTCGGATGTGCAATTCAGGTGCATCACATATCGACACGCTCGAAATTGAACAACAGGAGCTCTCGAGAAATTCAAATCGTCAAAACTTTTCACACGGAGGTCCAATTCAGGCGCATCACATATCGAGATGCTCGAAATTGAACAACGGAAGCTTGAAAAAATTAAATGCTAATAACTTTTCACTAGGATGTCCAATTCAGGCGCATCACATATCGAGACGCTGAAATTGAACAACGGAAGCTCTCCAAAAATTCAAATGGTCATAACTTTTCAGTTGGATGTTCGATTCAGGCACTTAATATCGAGATTCTCAAAATTGAAAAACGGAAGCTCTCGAGAAATTCAAATGGTCATAACTTCTCACACGGAGGTCCGATTCAGGCGCCTACCATATAGAGATGCTCGAAATTGAACAACGGAAACTCTCGAAAAATTGAAATGGTCATAACTTTTCACTCGGATGTGTGATTTAGGTGGATCACATATCGAGACGTTCGAAATTGAACAATAGGAGCTCTCGAGAAATTCAAATGGTCAAACTTTTCACACGGAGGTCAAATTCAGGCGCATCACATATCGAGACGCTGGAAATTGAACAACGGAAGCTCTGAAAAAATTGAAATGCTAATAACTTTTCACTCGGATGTCCGATTCAGGCGCATCACATATCGTGACGCTCGTAATTGAACAACGGAAGCTCTCGAGAAATTCAAATGGTCAAAACTTTTCACACGGAGGTCCGATTCAGGCGCAGATATATTGAGACGTTCGTAATTGAACAACGGAAGCTCTCGAGAAATTCAAATGGTCATAACTTTGCACACAGAGGTCCGATTCAGGCGCATAATATATCGAGACGTTAGAAATTGAAAAAGGAAGCTCTCGAGAAATTAATGGTCATAACTTTTCACTCGGATGTCCGATTCAGGCGCATCACATATCAGAGCTCGAAATTTAACAACGGAAGCCTCGAGAAATTCAAATGGTCAAAACTTTTCACACGGAGGTCCAATTCATGCACATTATATATCAGACGTTCGTTATTGAACAACGGAAGCCCTCGAGAAATTCAAATGGTCATAACTTTTCACTCGGTAGTCCGATTCAGGCGCGTCACATATCGAGACGCTCGGAATTGAACAACAAAGCTATGAAGAAATTCAAATGGTCATAACTTTTCACTCGAATGTCCGATTCAGGTGCATCACATATCGCGACGCTCGAAATTGAACAACAGAAGCTATGAATAAATTCAAATGGTCATAACTTTTCAGTCGGATGTCCGATTCAGGTGCATAACATATCAGACGCTCGAAATTGAACAACGGAAGCTCTCGAGAAATTCAAATGGTCATAACTTTTCACACGGAGGTCCGATTCAGGCACTTAATATATAGAGATGCTCGTAATTAATGACGGAAATTCTCGAGAAATTGAAATGGTCATAACTTTTCACTCGGATTTGCAATTCAGGTGCATCACATATACACACGCTCGAAATTGAACAACAGGAGCTCTCGAGAAATTCAAATCGTCAAAACTTTTCACACGGAGGTCCAATTCAGGCGCATCACATATCGAGATGCTCGAAATTGAACAATGGAAGCTTTGAAAAAATTTAAATGCTAATAACTTTTCACTAGGATGTCCAATTCAGGCGCATCACATATCGAGACGCTTGAAATTGAACAACGGAAGCTCTCCAAAAATTCAAATGGTCATAACTTTTCAGTTGGATGTTCGATTCAGGCACTTAATATCGAGATTCTCAAAATTGAAAAACGGAAGCTCTCGAGAAATTCAAATGGTCATAACTTCTCACACGGAGGTCCGATTCAGGCGCCTACCATATAGAGATGCTCGAAATTGAACAACGGAAACTCTCGAAAAATTGAAATGGTCATAACTTTTCACTCGGATGTGTGATTTAGGTGGATCACATATCGAGACGTTCGAAATTGAACAATAGGAGCTCTCGAGAAATTCAAATGGTCAGAACTTTTCACACGGAGGTCAAATTCAGGCGCATCACATATCGAGACGCTGGAAATTGAACAACGGAAGCTCTGAAAAAATTGAAATGCTAATAACTTTTCACTCGGATGTCCGATTCAGGCGCATCACATATCGTGACGCTCGTAATTGAACAACGGAAGCTCTCGAGAAATTCAAATGGTCAAAACTTTTCACACGGAGGTCCGATTCAGGCGCAAGATATATTGAGACGTTCGTAATTGAACAACGGAAGCTCTCGAGAAATTCAAATGGTCATAACTTTGCACACAGAGGTCCGATTCAGGCGCATAATATATCGAGACGTTAGAAATTGAAAAAAGGAAGCTCTCGAGAAATTGAATTGGTCATAACTTTTCACTCGGATGTCCGATTCAGGCGCATCACATATCAGAGGCTCGAAATTTAACAACGGAAGCACTCGAGAAATTCAAATGGTCAAAACTTTTCACACGGAGGTCCAATTCATGCACATTATATATCCAGACGTTCGTTATTGAACAACGGAAGCCCTCGAGAAATTCAAATGGTCATAACTTTTCACTCGGTAGTCCGATTCAGGCGCGTCACATATCGAGACGCTCGGAATTGAACAACAAAAGCTATGAAGAAATTCAAATGGTCATAACTTTTCACTCGAATGTCCGATTCAGGTGCATCACATATCGCGACGCTCGAAATTGAACAACAGAAGCTATGAATAAATTCAAATGGTCATAACTTTTCAGTCGGATGTCCGATTCAGGTGCATAACATATCAAGACGCTCGAAATTGAACAACGGAAGCTCTCGAGAAATTCAAATGGTCATAACTTTTCACACGGAGGTCCGATTCAGGCACTTAATATATAGAGATGCTCGTAATTAATGACGGAAATTCTCGAGAAATTGAAATGGTCATAACTTTTCACTCGGATTTGCAATTCAGGTGCATCACATATACACACGCTCGAAATTGAACAACAGGAGCTCTCGAGAAATTCAAATCGTCAAAACTTTTCACACGGAGGTCCAATTCAGGCGCATCACATATCGAGATGCTCGAAATTGAACAATGGAAGCTTTGAAAAAATTTAAATGCTAATAACTTTTCACTAGGATGTCCAATTCAGGCGCATCACATATCGAGACGCTTGAAATTGAACAACGGAAGCTCTCCAAAAATTCAAATGGTCATAACTTTTCAGTTGGATGTTCGATTCAGGCACTTAATATCGAGATTCTCAAAATTGAAAAACGGAAGCTCTCGAGAAATTCAAATGGTCATAACTTCTCACACGGAGGTCCGATTCAGGCGCCTACCATATAGAGATGCTCGAAATTGAACAACGGAAACTCTCGAAAAATTGAAATGGTCATAACTTTTCACTCGGATGTGTGATTTAGGTGGATCACATATCGAGACGTTCGAAATTGAACAATAGGAGCTCTCGAGAAATTCAAATGGTCAGAACTTTTCACACGGAGGTCAAATTCAGGCGCATCACATATCGAGACGCTGGAAATTGAACAACGGAAGCTCTGAAAAAATTGAAATGCTAATAACTTTTCACTCGGATGTCCGATTCAGGCGCATCACATATCGTGACGCTCGTAATTGAACAACGGAAGCTCTCGAGAAATTCAAATGGTCAAAACTTTTCACACGGAGGTCCGATTCAGGCGCAAGATATATTGAGACGTTCGTAATTGAACAACGGAAGCTCTCGAGAAATTCAAATGGTCATAACTTTGCACACAGAGGTCCGATTCAGGCGCATAATATATCGAGACGTTAGAAATTGAAAAAAGGAAGCTCTCGAGAAATTGAATTGGTCATAACTTTTCACTCGGATGTCCGATTCAGGCGCATCACATATCAGAGGCTCGAAATTTAACAACGGAAGCACTCGAGAAATTCAAATGGTCAAAACTTTTCACACGGAGGTCCAATTCATGCACATTATATATCCAGACGTTCGTTATTGAACAACGGAAGCCCTCGAGAAATTCAAATGGTCATAACTTTTCACTCGGTAGTCCGATTCAGGCGCGTCACATATCGAGACGCTCGGAATTGAACAACAAAAGCTATGAAGAAATTCAAATGGTCATAACTTTTCACTCGAATGTCCGATTCAGGTGCATCACATATCGCGACGCTCGAAATTGAACAACAGAAGCTATGAATAAATTCAAATGGTCATAACTTTTCAGTCGGATGTCCGATTCAGGTGCATAACATATCAAGACGCTCGAAATTGAACAACGGAAGCTCTCGAGAAATTCAAATGGTCATAACTTTTCACACGGAGGTCCGATTCAGGCACTTAATATATAGAGATGCTCGTAATTAATGACGGAAATTCTCGAGAAATTGAAATGGTCATAACTTTTCACTCGGATTTGCAATTCAGGTGCATCACATATACACACGCTCGAAATTGAACAACAGGAGCTCTCGAGAAATTCAAATCGTCAAAACTTTTCACACGGAGGTCCAATTCAGGCGCATCACATATCGAGATGCTCGAAATTGAACAATGGAAGCTTTGAAAAAATTTAAATGCTAATAACTTTTCACTAGGATGTCCAATTCAGGCGCATCACATATCGAGACGCTTGAAATTGAACAACGGAAGCTCTCCAAAAATTCAAATGGTCATAACTTTTCAGTTGGATGTTCGATTCAGGCACTTAATATCGAGATTCTCAAAATTGAAAAACGGAAGCTCTCGAGAAATTCAAATGGTCATAACTTCTCACACGGAGGTCCGATTCAGGCGCCTACCATATAGAGATGCTCGAAATTGAACAACGGAAACTCTCGAAAAATTGAAATGGTCATAACTTTTCACTCGGATGTGTGATTTAGGTGGATCACATATCGAGACGTTCGAAATTGAACAATAGGAGCTCTCGAGAAATTCAAATGGTCAGAACTTTTCACACGGAGGTCAAATTCAGGCGCATCACATATCGAGACGCTGGAAATTGAACAACGGAAGCTCTGAAAAAATTGAAATGCTAATAACTTTTCACTCGGATGTCCGATTCAGGCGCATCACATATCGTGACGCTCGTAATTGAACAACGGAAGCTCTCGAGAAATTCAAATGGTCAAAACTTTTCACACGGAGGTCCGATTCAGGCGCAAGATATATTGAGACGTTCGTAATTGAACAACGGAAGCTCTCGAGAAATTCAAATGGTCATAACTTTGCACACAGAGGTCCGATTCAGGCGCATAATATATCGAGACGTTAGAAATTGAAAAAAGGAAGCTCTCGAGAAATTGAATTGGTCATAACTTTTCACTCGGATGTCCGATTCAGGCGCATCACATATCAGAGGCTCGAAATTTAACAACGGAAGCACTCGAGAAATTCAAATGGTCAAAACTTTTCACACGGAGGTCCAATTCATGCACATTATATATCCAGACGTTCGTTATTGAACAACGGAAGCCCTCGAGAAATTCAAATGGTCATAACTTTTCACTCGGTAGTCCGATTCAGGCGCGTCACATATCGAGACGCTCGGAATTGAACAACAAAAGCTATGAAGAAATTCAAATGGTCATAACTTTTCACTCGAATGTCCGATTCAGGTGCATCACATATCGCGACGCTCGAAATTGAACAACAGAAGCTATGAATAAATTCAAATGGTCATAACTTTTCAGTCGGATGTCCGATTCAGGTGCATAACATATCAAGACGCTCGAAATTGAACAACGGAAGCTCTCGAGAAATTCAAATGGTCATAACTTTTCACACGGAGGTCCGATTCAGGCACTTAATATATAGAGATGCTCGTAATTAATGACGGAAATTCTCGAGAAATTGAAATGGTCATAACTTTTCACTCGGATTTGCAATTCAGGTGCATCACATATACACACGCTCGAAATTGAACAACAGGAGCTCTCGAGAAATTCAAATCGTCAAAACTTTTCACACGGAGGTCCAATTCAGGCGCATCACATATCGAGATGCTCGAAATTGAACAATGGAAGCTTTGAAAAAATTTAAATGCTAATAACTTTTCACTAGGATGTCCAATTCAGGCGCATCACATATCGAGACGCTTGAAATTGAACAACGGAAGCTCTCCAAAAATTCAAATGGTCATAACTTTTCAGTTGGATGTTCGATTCAGGCACTTAATATCGAGATTCTCAAAATTGAAAAACGGAAGCTCTCGAGAAATTCAAATGGTCATAACTTCTCACACGGAGGTCCGATTCAGGCGCCTACCATATAGAGATGCTCGAAATTGAACAACGGAAACTCTCGAAAAATTGAAATGGTCATAACTTTTCACTCGGATGTGTGATTTAGGTGGATCACATATCGAGACGTTCGAAATTGAACAATAGGAGCTCTCGAGAAATTCAAATGGTCAGAACTTTTCACACGGAGGTCAAATTCAGGCGCATCACATATCGAGACGCTGGAAATTGAACAACGGAAGCTCTGAAAAAATTGAAATGCTAATAACTTTTCACTCGGATGTCCGATTCAGGCGCATCACATATCGTGACGCTCGTAATTGAACAACGGAAGCTCTCGAGAAATTCAAATGGTCAAAACTTTTCACACGGAGGTCCGATTCAGGCGCAAGATATATTGAGACGTTCGTAATTGAACAACGGAAGCTCTCGAGAAATTCAAATGGTCATAACTTTGCACACAGAGGTCCGATTCAGGCGCATAATATATCGAGACGTTAGAAATTGAAAAAGGAAGCTCTCGAGAAATTGAATTGGTCATAACTTTTCACTCGGATGTCCGATTCAGGCGCATCACATATCAGAGGCTCGAAATTTAACAACGGAAGCACTCGAGAAATTCAAATGGTCAAAACTTTTCACACGGAGGTCCAATTCATGCACATTATATATCCAGACGTTCGTTATTGAACAACGGAAGCCCTCGAGAAATTCAAATGGTCATAACTTTTCACTCGGTAGTCCGATTCAGGCGCGTCACATATCGAGACGCTCGGAATTGAACAACAAAAGCTATGAAGAAATTCAAATGGTCATAACTTTTCACTCGAATGTCCGATTCAGGTGCATCACATATCGCGACGCTCGAAATTGAACAACAGAAGCTATGAATAAATTCAAATGGTCATAACTTTTCAGTCGGATGTCCGATTCAGGTGCATAACATATCAAGACGCTCGAAATTGAACAACGGAAGCTCTCGAGAAATTCAAATGGTCATAACTTTTCACACGGAGGTCCGATTCAGGCACTTAATATATAGAGATGCTCGTAATTAATGACGGAAATTCTCGAGAAATTGAAATGGTCATAACTTTTCACTCGGATTTGCAATTCAGGTGCATCACATATACACACGCTCGAAATTGAACAACAGGAGCTCTCGAGAAATTCAAATCGTCAAAACTTTTCACACGGAGGTCCAATTCAGGCGCATCACATATCGAGATGCTCGAAATTGAACAATGGAAGCTTTGAAAAAATTTAAATGCTAATAACTTTTCACTAGGATGTCCATTCAGGCGCATCACATATCGAGACGCTTGAAATTGAACAACGGAAGCTCTCCAAAAATTCAAATGGTCATAACTTTTCAGTTGGATGTTCGATTCAGGCACTTAATATCGAGATTCTCAAAATTGAAAAACGGAAGCTCTCGAGAAATTCAAATGGTCATAACTTCTCACACGGAGGTCCGATTCAGGCGCCTACCATATAGAGATGCTCGAAATTGAACAACGGAAACTCTCGAAAAATTGAAATGGTCATAACTTTTCACTCGGATGTGTGATTTAGGTGGATCACATATCGAGACGTTCGAAATTGAACAATAGGAGCTCTCGAGAAATTCAAATGGTCAGAACTTTTCACACGGAGGTCAAATTCAGGCGCATCACATATCGAGACGCTGGAAATTGAACAACGGAAGCTCTGAAAAAATTGAAATGCTAATAACTTTTCACTCGGATGTCCGATTCAGGCGCATCACATATCGTGACGCTCGTAATTGAACAACGGAAGCTCTCGAGAAATTCAAATGGTCAAAACTTTTCACACGGAGGTCCGATTCAGGCGCAAGATATATTGAGACGTTCGTAATTGAACAACGGAAGCTCTCGAGAAATTCAAATGGTCATAACTTTGCACACAGAGGTCCGATTCAGGCGCATAATATATCGAGACGTTAGAAATTGAAAAAAGGAAGCTCTCGAGAAATTGAATTGGTCATAACTTTTCACTCGGATGTCCGATTCAGGCGCATCACATATCAGAGGCTCGAAATTTAACAACGGAAGCACTCGAGAAATTCAAATGGTCAAAACTTTTCACACGGAGGTCCAATTCATGCACATTATATATCCAGACGTTCGTTATTGAACAACGGAAGCCCTCGAGAAATTCAAATGGTCATAACTTTTCACTCGGTAGTCCGATTCAGGCGCGTCACATATCGAGACGCTCGGAATTGAACAACAAAAGCTATGAAGAAATTCAAATGGTCATAACTTTTCACTCGAATGTCCGATTCAGGTGCATCACATATCGCGACGCTCGAAATTGAACAACAGAAGCTATGAATAAATTCAAATGGTCATAACTTTTCAGTCGGATGTCCGATTCAGGTGCATAACATATCAAGACGCTCGAAATTGAACAACGGAAGCTCTCGAGAAATTCAAATGGTCATAACTTTTCACACGGAGGTCCGATTCAGGCACTTAATATATAGAGATGCTCGTAATTAATGACGGAAATTCTCGAGAAATTGAAATGGTCATAACTTTTCACTCGGATTTGCAATTCAGGTGCATCACATATACACACGCTCGAAATTGAACAACAGGAGCTCTCGAGAAATTCAAATCGTCAAAACTTTTCACACGGAGGTCCAATTCAGGCGCATCACATATCGAGATGCTCGAAATTGAACAATGGAAGCTTTGAAAAAATTTAAATGCTAATAACTTTTCACTAGGATGTCCAATTCAGGCGCATCACATATCGAGACGCTTGAAATTGAACAACGGAAGCTCTCCAAAAATTCAAATGGTCATAACTTTTCAGTTGGATGTTCGATTCAGGCACTTAATATCGAGATTCTCAAAATTGAAAAACGGAAGCTCTCGAGAAATTCAAATGGTCATAACTTCTCACACGGAGGTCCGATTCAGGCGCCTACCATATAGAGATGCTCGAAATTGAACAACGGAAACTCTCGAAAAATTGAAATGGTCATAACTTTTCACTCGGATGTGTGATTTAGGTGGATCACATATCGAGACGTTCGAAATTGAACAATAGGAGCTCTCGAGAAATTCAAATGGTCAGAACTTTTCACACGGAGGTCAAATTCAGGCGCATCACATATCGAGACGCTGGAAATTGAACAACGGAAGCTCTGAAAAAATTGAAATGCTAATAACTTTTCACTCGGATGTCCGATTCAGGCGCATCACATATCGTGACGCTCGTAATTGAACAACGGAAGCTCTCGAGAAATTCAAATGGTCAAAACTTTTCACACGGAGGTCCGATTCAGGCGCAAGATATATTGAGACGTTCGTAATTGAACAACGGAAGCTCTCGAGAAATTCAAATGGTCATAACTTTGCACACAGAGGTCCGATTCAGGCGCATAATATATCGAGACGTTAGAAATTGAAAAAAGGAAGCTCTCGAGAAATTGAATTGGTCATAACTTTTCACTCGGATGTCCGATTCAGGCGCATCACATATCAGAGGCTCGAAATTTAACAACGGAAGCACTCGAGAAATTCAAATGGTCAAAACTTTTCACACGGAGGTCCAATTCATGCACATTATATATCCAGACGTTCGTTATTGAACAACGGAAGCCCTCGAGAAATTCAAATGGTCATAACTTTTCACTCGGTAGTCCGATTCAGGCGCGTCACATATCGAGACGCTCGGAATTGAACAACAAAAGCTATGAAGAAATTCAAATGGTCATAACTTTTCACTCGAATGTCCGATTCAGGTGCATCACATATCGCGACGCTCGAAATTGAACAACAGAAGCTATGAATAAATTCAAATGGTCATAACTTTTCAGTCGGATGTCCGATTCAGGTGCATAACATATCAAGACGCTCGAAATTGAACAACGGAAGCTCTCGAGAAATTCAAATGGTCATAACTTTTCACACGGAGGTCCGATTCAGGCACTTAATATATAGAGATGCTCGTAATTAATGACGGAAATTCTCGAGAAATTGAAATGGTCATAACTTTTCACTCGGATTTGCAATTCAGGTGCATCACATATACACACGCTCGAAATTGAACAACAGGAGCTCTCGAGAAATTCAAATCGTCAAAACTTTTCACACGGAGGTCCAATTCAGGCGCATCACATATCGAGATGCTCGAAATTGAACAATGGAAGCTTTGAAAAAATTTAAATGCTAATAACTTTTCACTAGGATGTCCAATTCAGGCGCATCACATATCGAGACGCTTGAAATTGAACAACGGAAGCTCTCCAAAAATTCAAATGGTCATAACTTTTCAGTTGGATGTTCGATTCAGGCACTTAATATCGAGATTCTCAAAATTGAAAAACGGAAGCTCTCGAGAAATTCAAATGGTCATAACTTCTCACACGGAGGTCCGATTCAGGCGCCTACCATATAGAGATGCTCGAAATTGAACAACGGAAACTCTCGAAAAATTGAAATGGTCATAACTTTTCACTCGGATGTGTGATTTAGGTGGATCACATATCGAGACGTTCGAAATTGAACAATAGGAGCTCTCGAGAAATTCAAATGGTCAGAACTTTTCACACGGAGGTCAAATTCAGGCGCATCACATATCGAGACGCTGGAAATTGAACAACGGAAGCTCTGAAAAAATTGAAATGCTAATAACTTTTCACTCGGATGTCCGATTCAGGCGCATCACATATCGTGACGCTCGTAATTGAACAACGGAAGCTCTCGAGAAATTCAAATGGTCAAAACTTTTCACACGGAGGTCCGATTCAGGCGCAAGATATATTGAGACGTTCGTAATTGAACAACGGAAGCTCTCGAGAAATTCAAATGGTCATAACTTTGCACACAGAGGTCCGATTCAGGCGCATAATATATCGAGACGTTAGAAATTGAAAAAAGGAAGCTCTCGAGAAATTGAATTGGTCATAACTTTTCACTCGGATGTCCGATTCAGGCGCATCACATATCAGAGGCTCGAAATTTAACAACGGAAGCACTCGAGAAATTCAAATGGTCAAAACTTTTCACACGGAGGTCCAATTCATGCACATTATATATCCAGACGTTCGTTATTGAACAACGGAAGCCCTCGAGAAATTCAAATGGTCATAACTTTTCACTCGGTAGTCCGATTCAGGCGCGTCACATATCGAGACGCTCGGAATTGAACAACAAAAGCTATGAAGAAATTCAAATGGTCATAACTTTTCACTCGAATGTCCGATTCAGGTGCATCACATATCGCGACGCTCGAAATTGAACAACAGAAGCTATGAATAAATTCAAATGGTCATAACTTTTCAGTCGGATGTCCGATTCAGGTGCATAACATATCAAGACGCTCGAAATTGAACAACGGAAGCTCTCGAGAAATTCAAATGGTCATAACTTTTCACACGGAGGTCCGATTCAGGCACTTAATATATAGAGATGCTCGTAATTAATGACGGAAATTCTCGAGAAATTGAAATGGTCATAACTTTTCACTCGGATTTGCAATTCAGGTGCATCACATATACACACGCTCGAAATTGAACAACAGGAGCTCTCGAGAAATTCAAATCGTCAAAACTTTTCACACGGAGGTCCAATTCAGGCGCATCACATATCGAGATGCTCGAAATTGAACAATGGAAGCTTTGAAAAAATTTAAATGCTAATAACTTTTCACTAGGATGTCCAATTCAGGCGCATCACATATCGAGACGCTTGAAATTGAACAACGGAAGCTCTCCAAAAATTCAAATGGTCATAACTTTTCAGTTGGATGTTCGATTCAGGCACTTAATATCGAGATTCTCAAAATTGAAAAACGGAAGCTCTCGAGAAATTCAAATGGTCATAACTTCTCACACGGAGGTCCGATTCAGGCGCCTACCATATAGAGATGCTCGAAATTGAACAACGGAAACTCTCGAAAAATTGAAATGGTCATAACTTTTCACTCGGATGTGTGATTTAGGTGGATCACATATCGAGACGTTCGAAATTGAACAATAGGAGCTCTCGAGAAATTCAAATGGTCAGAACTTTTCACACGGAGGTCAAATTCAGGCGCATCACATATCGAGACGCTGGAAATTGAACAACGGAAGCTCTGAAAAAATTGAAATGCTAATAACTTTTCACTCGGATGTCCGATTCAGGCGCATCACATATCGTGACGCTCGTAATTGAACAACGGAAGCTCTCGAGAAATTCAAATGGTCAAAACTTTTCACACGGAGGTCCGATTCAGGCGCAAGATATATTGAGACGTTCGTAATTGAACAACGGAAGCTCTCGAGAAATTCAAATGGTCATAACTTTGCACACAGAGGTCCGATTCAGGCGCATAATATATCGAGACGTTAGAAATTGAAAAAAGGAAGCTCTCGAGAAATTGAATTGGTCATAACTTTTCACTCGGATGTCCGATTCAGGCGCATCACATATCAGAGGCTCGAAATTTAACAACGGAAGCACTCGAGAAATTCAAATGGTCAAAACTTTTCACACGGAGGTCCAATTCATGCACATTATATATCCAGACGTTCGTTATTGAACAACGGAAGCCCTCGAGAAATTCAAATGGTCATAACTTTTCACTCGGTAGTCCGATTCAGGCGCGTCACATATCGAGACGCTCGGAATTGAACAACAAAAGCTATGAAGAAATTCAAATGGTCATAACTTTTCACTCGAATGTCCGATTCAGGTGCATCACATATCGCGACGCTCGAAATTGAACAACAGAAGCTATGAATAAATTCAAATGGTCATAACTTTTCAGTCGGATGTCCGATTCAGGTGCATAACATATCAAGACGCTCGAAATTGAACAACGGAAGCTCTCGAGAAATTCAAATGGTCATAACTTTTCACACGGAGGTCCGATTCAGGCACTTAATATATAGAGATGCTCGTAATTAATGACGGAAATTCTCGAGAAATTGAAATGGTCATAACTTTTCACTCGGATTTGCAATTCAGGTGCATCACATATACACACGCTCGAAATTGAACAACAGGAGCTCTCGAGAAATTCAAATCGTCAAAACTTTTCACACGGAGGTCCAATTCAGGCGCATCACATATCGAGATGCTCGAAATTGAACAATGGAAGCTTTGAAAAAATTTAAATGCTAATAACTTTTCACTAGGATGTCCAATTCAGGCGCATCACATATCGAGACGCTTGAAATTGAACAACGGAAGCTCTCCAAAAATTCAAATGGTCATAACTTTTCAGTTGGATGTTCGATTCAGGCACTTAATATCGAGATTCTCAAAATTGAAAAACGGAAGCTCTCGAGAAATTCAAATGGTCATAACTTCTCACACGGAGGTCCGATTCAGGCGCCTACCATATAGAGATGCTCGAAATTGAACAACGGAAACTCTCGAAAAATTGAAATGGTCATAACTTTTCACTCGGATGTGTGATTTAGGTGGATCACATATCGAGACGTTCGAAATTGAACAATAGGAGCTCTCGAGAAATTCAAATGGTCAGAACTTTTCACACGGAGGTCAAATTCAGGCGCATCACATATCGAGACGCTGGAAATTGAACAACGGAAGCTCTGAAAAAATTGAAATGCTAATAACTTTTCACTCGGATGTCCGATTCAGGCGCATCACATATCGTGACGCTCGTAATTGAACAACGGAAGCTCTCGAGAAATTCAAATGGTCAAAACTTTTCACACGGAGGTCCGATTCAGGCGCAAGATATATTGAGACGTTCGTAATTGAACAACGGAAGCTCTCGAGAAATTCAAATGGTCATAACTTTGCACACAGAGGTCCGATTCAGGCGCATAATATATCGAGACGTTAGAAATTGAAAAAAGGAAGCTCTCGAGAAATTGAATTGGTCATAACTTTTCACTCGGATGTCCGATTCAGGCGCATCACATATCAGAGGCTCGAAATTTAACAACGGAAGCACTCGAGAAATTCAAATGGTCAAAACTTTTCACACGGAGGTCCAATTCATGCACATTATATATCCAGACGTTCGTTATTGAACAACGGAAGCCCTCGAGAAATTCAAATGGTCATAACTTTTCACTCGGTAGTCCGATTCAGGCGCGTCACATATCGAGACGCTCGGAATTGAACAACAAAAGCTATGAAGAAATTCAAATGGTCATAACTTTTCACTCGAATGTCCGATTCAGGTGCATCACATATCGCGACGCTCGAAATTGAACAACAGAAGCTATGAATAAATTCAAATGGTCATAACTTTTCAGTCGGATGTCCGATTCAGGTGCATAACATATCAAGACGCTCGAAATTGAACAACGGAAGCTCTCGAGAAATTCAAATGGTCATAACTTTTCACACGGAGGTCCGATTCAGGCACTTAATATATAGAGATGCTCGTAATTAATGACGGAAATTCTCGAGAAATTGAAATGGTCATAACTTTTCACTCGGATTTGCAATTCAGGTGCATCACATATACACACGCTCGAAATTGAACAACAGGAGCTCTCGAGAAATTCAAATCGTCAAAACTTTTCACACGGAGGTCCAATTCAGGCGCATCACATATCGAGATGCTCGAAATTGAACAATGGAAGCTTTGAAAAATTTAAATGCTAATAACTTTTCACTAGGATGTCCAATTCAGGCGCATCACATATCGAGACGCTTGAAATTGAACAACGGAAGCTCTCCAAAAATTCAAATGGTCATAACTTTTCAGTTGGATGTTCGATTCAGGCACTTAATATCGAGATTCTCAAATTGAAAAACGGAAGCTCTCGAGAAATTCAAATGGTCATAACTTCTCACACGGAGGTCCGATTCAGGCGCCTACCATATAGAGATGCTCGAAATTGAACAACGGAAACTCTCGAAAAATTGAAATGGTCATAACTTTTCACTCGGATGTGTGATTTAGGTGGATCACATATCGAGACGTTCGAAATTGAACAATAGGAGCTCTCGAGAAATTCAAATGGTCAGAACTTTTCACACGGAGGTCAAATTCAGGCGCATCACATATCGAGACGCTGGAAATTGAACAACGGAAGCTCTGAAAAAATTGAAATGCTAATAACTTTTCACTCGGATGTCCGATTCAGGCGCATCACATATCGTGACGCTCGTAATTGAACAACGGAAGCTCTCGAGAAATTCAAATGGTCAAAACTTTTCACACGGAGGTCCGATTCAGGCGCAAGATATATTGAGACGTTCGTAATTGAACAACGGAAGCTCTCGAGAAATTCAAATGGTCATAACTTTGCACACAGAGGTCCGATTCAGGCGCATAATATATCGAGACGTTAGAAATTGAAAAAAGGAAGCTCTCGAGAAATTGAATGGTCATAACTTTTCACTCGGATGTCCGATTCAGGCGCATCACATATCAGAGGCTCGAAATTTAACAACGGAAGCACTCGAGAAATTCAAATGGTCAAAACTTTTCACACGGAGGTCCAATTCATGCACATTATATATCCAGACGTTCGTTATTGAACAACGGAAGCCCTCGAGAAATTCAAATGGTCATAACTTTTCACTCGGTAGTCCGATTCAGGCGCGTCACATATCGAGACGCTCGGAATTGAACAACAAAAGCTATGAAGAAATTCAAATGGTCATAACTTTTCACTCGAATGTCCGATTCAGGTGCATCACATATCGCGACGCTCGAAATTGAACAACAGAAGCTATGAATAAATTCAAATGGTCATAACTTTTCAGTCGGATGTCCGATTCAGGTGCATAACATATCAAGACGCTCGAAATTGAACAACGGAAGCTCTCGAGAAATTCAAATGGTCATAACTTTTCACACGGAGGTCCGATTCAGGCACTTAATATATAGAGATGCTCGTAATTAATGACGGAAATTCTCGAGAAATTGAAATGGTCATAACTTTTCACTCGGATTTGCAATTCAGGTGCATCACATATCACACGCTCGAAATTGAACAACAGGAGCTCTCGAGAAATTCAAATCGTCAAAACTTTTCACACGGAGGTCCAATTCAGGCGCATCACATATCGAGATGCTCGAAATTGAACAATGGAAGCTTTGAAAAAATTTAAATGCTAATAACTTTTCACTAGGATGTCCAATTCAGGCGCATCACATATCGAGATGCTCGAAATTGAACAACGGAAATTCTCGAGAAATTGAAATGGTCATAACTTTTCACTCGGATGTGCAATTCAGGTGCATCACATATCGACACGCTCGAAATTGAACAACAGGAGCTCTCGTGAAATTCAAATCGTCAAAACATTTCACACGGAGGTCCAATTCAGGCGCATCACATTACGAGATGCTCGAAATTGACCAACGGAAGCTCTGAAAAAATTTAAATGCTAATAACTTTTCACTCGGATGTCCAATTCAGGCGCATCACATATCGAGACGCTCGAAATTGAACAACGGAAGCTCTCCAAAAATTCAAATGGTCATAACTTTTCAGTCGGATGTCCGATTCAGGCACTTAATATATCGAGACGCTGAAAATTGAAAAACGGAAGTTCTCGAGAAATTCAAATGGTCATAACTTCTCAGACGGAGGTCCGATTCAGGCGCTTACTATATAGAGATGCTCGAAATTGAACAACGGAAATTCTCGAACAATTGAAATGGTCATAACTTTTCTCTTGGATGTCCGATTCAGGTGGATCACATATCGAGACGCTCGAAATTGAACAACATGAGCTCTCGAGAAATTCAAATGGTCAAAACTTTTCACACGGAGGTCAAATTCAGGCGCATCACATATCTAGACGCACGAAATTGAACAACAGAAGCTCTAAAAAAATTCAAATGCTAATAACTTTTCACTCGGATGTCCGATTCAGGCACATCACATATCGTGACGCTCGAAATTGAACAACGGAAGCTCTCGAGAAATTCAAATGGTCATAACTTTTCACACGGAGGTCCGATTCAGGCACTTAATATATAGAGATGCTCTAAATTAACAACGGAAATTCTCGAGAAATTGAAATGGTCATAACTTTTCACTCGGATGTGCAATTCAGGTGCATCACATATCGAGACGCTCGGAATTGAACAACAGAAGCTATGAAGAAATTCAAATGGTCATAACTTTTCTGTCGGATGTCCGATTCAGGTGCATCACATATCGAGACGCTCGAAATTGAACAACGGAAGCTCTCGAGAAATTCAAATGCTCATAACTTTTCACACGGAGGTCCGATTTAGGCACTTAATATATAAAGATGCTCGAAATTAACAACGGATATTCTCGAGAAATTGAAATGGTCATAACTTTTTACTCGGATGTGCAATTCAGGTGCATCACATATCGACACGCTCGAAATTGAACAACAAGAGCTCTCGAGAAATTCAAATGGTCAAAACTTTTCACACGGAGGTCCAATTCAGGCGCATCACATATCGAGACGCATGAAATTGAACAACGGAAGCTCTGAAAAAATTCAAAAGCTAATAACTTTTCACTCGGATGTCCGATTCAGGCGCATCACATATCGTGACGCTCGTAATTGAACAACGGAAGCTCTCGAGAAATTCAAATGGTCAAAACGTTTCACACGGAGGTCCGATTAAGGCGCATGATATATTGAGACGCTCGTAATTGAACAATGGAAGCTCTGATAAAATTCAAATGCTAATAACTTTTCACACGGAGGTCCGATTCAGGCACTTAATATATAGAGATGCTCGAAATTAACAACGGAAATTCTCGAGAAATTGAAATGGTCATAACTTTTCACTCGGATGTGCAATTCAGGTGCATCACATATCGACACGCTCGAAATTGAACAACAGGAGCTCTCGAGAAATTCAAATGGTCAAAACTTTTCACACGGAGGTCCAATTCAGGCGCATCACATATCGAGACGCTCGAAATTGAACAACGGAAGCTCTGATAAAATTCAAATGCTAATAACTTTTCACTCCGATGTCCGATTCAGGAGCATCACATATCGAGACGCTCGAAATTGAACAGTGGAAGCTCTCGAGATATTCAAATGGTCATAACTTTTCACACAGAGGTCCGATTCAGGCGCATAATATATCGAGACGCTAGAAATTGAACAACGGAAGCTCTCGAGAAATTCAAATGGTCATAACATTTCACTCGGATGTCCGATTCAGGCGCATCACATATCGAGACGCTCGAAATTTAACAACGGAAGCTCTCGAGAAATTCAAATGGTCAAAACTTTTCACACGGAGGTCCAATTCAGGCACATTATATATCGACACGTTCGTAATTGAACAACGGAAGCCCTCGAGAAATTCAAATGGTCATAACTTTTCACTCAGATGTCCGATTCAGGCGCATCACATATCGAGACGCTCGGAATTGAACAACAGAAGCTATGAAGAAATTCAAATGGTCATAACTTTTCACTCGAATGTCCGATTCAGGTGCATCACATATCGAGACGCTAAAAATTGAAAAACGGAAGCTCTCGAGAAATTCAAATGGTCATAACTTTTCATACGGAGGTCCGATTCGGGCACTTAATATATAGAGATGCTCGAAATTAACAACGGAAATTCTCGAGAAATTGAAATGGTCATAACTTTTCACTCGGATGTGCAATTCAGGTGCATCACATATCGACACGCTCGAAATTGAACAACAGGAGCTCTCGAAAAATTCAAATGGTCAAAACTTTTCACACGGAGGTCCAATTCAGGCGGATCACATATCAAGACGCTCGAAATTGAACAACGGAAGCTTTGAAAAAATTCAAATGCTAATAACTTTTCACTCGGATGTCCAATTCAGGCGCATCACATATCGAGACGCTCGAAATTGAACAACGGAAGCTCTCGAGAAATTCAAATGGTCATAACTTTTCAGTCGGATCTCTGATTCAGGCGATTAATATATCGAGATGCTCGAAATTGAACAACGGAAGCTCTCGAGAAATTCAAATGGTCATAACTTTTCACTCGGATGTCCGATTCAGGCGCATCACATATCGAGACGCTCGGAATTGAACAACAGAAGCTATGAAGAAATTCAAATGGTCATAACTTTTCACTCGAATGTCCAATTAAGGTGCATCACATATCGCGACGCTCGAAATTGAACAACAGAAGCTATGAATAAATTCAAATGGTCATAACTTTTCAGTCGGATGTCCGACTTAGGTGCATCACATATCGAGACACTCGAAATTGATCAACGGAAGCTCTCGAGAAATTCAAATGCTCATAACTTTTCACACGGAGGTCCGATTCAGGCACTTAATATATAGAGATGCTCGAAATTAACAACGGAAATTCTCAAGAAATTGAAATGGTCATAACTTTTCACTCGGATGTGCAATTCAGGTGCAACACAAATCGACACGCTCGAAATTGAACAACAGGAGCTCTCGAGAAATTCAAATGGTCAAAACTTTTCACACGGAGGTCCAATTCAGGCGCATCACATATCGAGACGCTCGAAATTGAACAACGGAAGCTCTGATAAAATTCAAATGCTAATAACTTTTCACTCGGATGTCCGATTCAGGAGCATCACATATCGAGACACTCGAAATTGAACAGTGGAAGCTCTCGAGATATTCAAATAGTCATAACTTTTCATACAGAGGTCCGATTCAGGCGCATAATATATCGAGACGCTAGAAATTGAACAACGGAAGCTCTCGAGAAATTCGAATGGTCATAACTTTTCACTCGGATGTCCGATTAAGGCGCATCACATATCGAGACGCTCGAAATTTAACAACGGAAGCTCTCGAGAAATTCAAATGGTCATAACTTTTCACTCGGATGTCCGATTCAGGCGCATCATATATCGAGACGCTCGGAATTGAACAACAAAAGCTATGAAGAAATTCAAATGGTCATAACTTTTCACTCGAATGTCCAATACAGGTGCATTACATATCGCGACGCTCGAAATTGAACAACGGAAGCTCTCGAGAAATTCAAATGGTCATAACTTTTCACTCGGATGTCCGATTCAGGCGCATCATATATCGAGACGCTCGGAATTGAACAACATAAGCTATGAAGAAATTCAAATGGTCATAACTTTTCATACGGAGGTCCAATTCAGGCGATTACTATATAGAGATGCTCGAAATTAACAACGGAAATTCTCGAGAAATTGAAAGGTTCATAACTTTGCACTTGGATGTCCGATTCAGGAGCATCACATATCGAGACGCTCGAAATTGAACAATGGAAGCTCTGAAAAAATTCAAATGCTAATAACTTTTCACTCGGATGTCCGATTCAGGCGCATCATATATCGAGACGTTCGTAATTGAACAACGGAAGCCCTCGAGAAATTCAAATGGTCATAACTTTGCACTTGGATGTCCGATTCAAGAGCATCACATATCGAGACGCTCGGAATTGAACAACAGAAGCTATGAAGAAATTCAAATGGTCATAACTTTTCACTCGAATGTCCGATTCAGGTGCATCACATATCGCGACGCTCGAAATTGAACAACGGAAGCTCTCGAGAAATTCAAATGGTCATAACTTTTCATACGGAGGTCCAATTCAGGCGATTACTATATAGAGATGCTCGAAATTAACAACGGAAATTCTCGAGAAATTGAAAGGTGCATAACTTTGCACTTGGATGTCCGATTCAGGAGTATCACATATCGAGACGCTCGAAATTGAACAACGGAAGCTCTCGAGAAATTCAAATGGTCAAAACTTTTCACACGGAGGTCCAATTCAGGCGCATCACATATCTAGACGCATGAAATTGAACAACGGAAGCTCTGAAAAAATTCAAATGCTAATAACTTTTCACTCGGATGTCCGATTCAGGCGCATCACATATCGTGACGCTAGTAATTGAACAACGGAAGCTGTCGAAAAATTTAAATGGTCAAAACTTTTCACACGGAGGTCCGTTTCAGGCGCATGATATATCGAGACGTTCGTAATTCAACAACGAAAGACCTCGAGAAATTCAAATTGTCATAACTTTGCACTTGGATGTCCGATTTAGGAGCATCACATATTGAGACGCTCGAAATTGAACAACGGAAGCTCTTGAGAAATTTAAATGTTTATAACTTTTCACACGGAAGTCCAATTCAGGCGCATCACATATCGAGACGCTCGAAATTGAACAACGGAAGCTCTCGAGAAATTCAAATGCTCATAACTTTTCACATGGAGGTCCGATTCAGGCACTTAATATATAGAGATGCTCGTAATTAACAACGGAAATTCTCGAGAAACTGAAATGGTCATAACTTTTCACTCGGATGTGCAATTCTGGTGCATCAAATATCGACACGCTCGAAATTGAACAACAGGAGCTCTCGAAAAATTCAAATGGTCATAACTTTTCACACGAAGGTCCAATTCAGGCGCATCACATATCGAGACGCTCGAAATTGAACAACGGAAGCTCTGAAAAAATTCAAATGCTAATAACTTTTCACTCGGATGTCCGATTCAGGCGCATCACATATCGTGACGCTAGTAATTGAACAACGGAAGCTGTCGAAAAATTTAAATGGTCAAAACTTTTCACACGGAGGTCCGTTTCAGGCGCATGATATATCGAGACGTTCGTAATTCAACAACGAAAGACCTCGAGAAATTCAAATTGTCATAACTTTGCACTTGGATGTCCGATTTAGGAGCATCACATATTGAGACGCTCGAAATTGAACAACGGAAGCTCTTGAGAAATTTAAATGTTTATAACTTTTCACACGGAAGTCCAATTCAGGCGCATCACATATCGAGACGCTCGAAATTGAACAACGGAAGCTCTCGAGAAATTCAAATGCTCATAACTTTTCACATGGAGGTCCGATTCAGGCACTTAATATATAGAGATGCTCGTAATTAACAACGGAAATTCTCGAGAAACTGAAATGGTCATAACTTTTCACTCGGATGTGCAATTCTGGTGCATCAAATATCGACACGCTCGAAATTGAACAACAGGAGCTCTCGAAAAATTCAAATGGTCATAACTTTTCACACGAAGGTCCAATTCAGGCGCATCACATATCGAGACGCTCGAAATTGAACAACGGAAGCTCTGAAAAAATTCAAATGCTAATAACTTTTCACTCGGATGTCCGATTCAGGCGCATCACATATCGTGACGCTAGTAATTGAACAACGGAAGCCCTCGAAAAATTTAAATGGTCAAAACTTTTCACACGGAGGTCCGTTTCAGGCGCATGATATATCGAGACGTTCGTAATTCAACAACGAAAGACCTCGAGAAATTCAAATTGTCATAACTTTGCACTTGGATGTCCGATTTAGGAGCATCACATATTGAGACGCTCGAAATTGAACAACGGAAGCTCTTGAGAAATTTAAATGTTTATAACTTTTCACACGGAAGTCCAATTCAGGCGCATCACATATCGAGACGCTCGAAATTGAACAACGGAAGCTCTCGAGAAATTCAAATGCTCATAACTTTTCACATGGAGGTCCGATTCAGGCACTTAATATATAGAGATGCTCGTAATTAACAACGGAAATTCTCGAGAAACTGAAATGGTCATAACTTTTCACTCGGATGTGCAATTCTGGTGCATCAAATATCGACACGCTCGAAATTGAACAACAGGAGCTCTCGAAAAATTCAAATGGTCATAACTTTTCACACGAAGGTCCAATTCAGGCGCATCACATATCGAGACGCTCGAAATTGAACAACGGAAGCTCTGAAAAAATTCAAATGCTAACAACTTTTCACTCGGATTTCCGATTCAGGCGCATGATATATCGAGACGTTCGTAATTGAACAACGGAAGCCCTCGAGAAATTCAAATGGTCATAACTTTGCACTTGGATGTCCGATTCAGGCGATTAATATATCGAGATGCTCGAAATTGAACAACGGAAGCTCTCGAGAAATTAAAAGGTTCAAAACTTTGCACTTGGATGTCCGATTCAGGAGCATCACATATCGAGACGCTCGAAATTTAACAACGGAAGCTCTCGAGAAATTCAAATGGTCAAAACTTTTCACACGGAGGTCCAATTCAGGCGCATCACATATCTAGACGCATGAAATTGAACAACGGAAGCTCTGAAAAAAAATTCAAAAGCTAATAACTTTTCACTCGGATGTCCGATCAGGCGCATCACATATCGTGACGCTTGTAATTGAACAACGGAATCAGTCGAGAAATTTAAATGGTCAAAACTTTTCACACGGAGGTCCGATTAAGGCACATGATATATCGAGACGTTCGTAATTGAACAACGGAAGCCCTCGAGAAATTCAAATGGTCATAACTTTGCACTTGGATGTCCAATTCAGAAGCATCACATATCGAGACGCTCGAAATTGAACAACGGAAGCTCTCGAGAAATTCAAATGGTCATAACTTTTCACACGGAGGTCCAATTCAGGCGCATCACATATCGAGACCCTCGAAATTGAACAACGGAAGCTCTGAAAAAATTCAAATGCTAATAACTTTTCACTCGGATGTCCGATTCAGGCGCATCACATATCGTGACGCTCGTAATTTAACAACGGAAGCTCTCGAGAAATTCAAATGGTCAAAACTTTTCACACGGAGGTCCGATTCAGGCGCATGATATATCGAGACGTTCGTAAATTATCAACGGAAGCCCTCGAGAAATTCAAATGGTCATAACTTTGCACTTGGATGTCCGATTCAGGAGCATCACATATCGAGACGCTCGAAATTGAACAACGGTAGCTCTCGAGAAATTCAAATGGTCATAACTTTTCACACGGAGGTCCAATTCAGGAGCATCACATATCGAGACGCTCGAAATTGAACAACGGAAGCTCTCCAAAAATTCAAATGGTCATAACTTTTCAGTCGGATGTTCGATTCAGGCGATTAATATATTGAGATGCTCGAAATTGAACAACGGAAGCTCTCGAGAAATTAAAAGGTTCATAACTTTTCAGTGGGATGTCCGATTCAGGAGCATCACATATCTAGACGCTCGAAATTGAACAACGGAAGCTCTTGTGAAATTCAAATGGTCAAAACTTTTCATACGGAGGTCCAATTCAGGCGCATCAATAATCGAGACGCACGAAATTGAACAACGGAAGCTCTGAAAAAATTCAAATGCTAATAACTTTTCACTCGGATGTCCGATTCAGGCGCATCACATATCGTGACGCTCGTAATTGAAAAATGGAAGCTCTCGAGAAATTCAAATGGTCAAAACTTTTCACACGGAGGTCCGATTTAGGCGCATGATATATCGTGACGTTCGTAATTGAAAAACGGAAGCCCTCGAGAAATTCAAATGGTCATAACTTTGCACTTGGATGTCCGATTCAAGAGCATCACATATCGAGACGCTCGAAATTGAACAACGGAAGCTCTCGAAAAATTCAAATGGTCATAACTTTTCACACGGAGGTCCAATTCAGGCGCATGACATATCGAGACGCTCGAAATTGAACAACGGAAGCTCTGAAAAAATTCAAATGGTAATAACGTTTCACTCGGATGTCCGATTCAGGCGCATCACATATCGTGATGCTCGTAATTGAACAAAGGAAGCTCTCGAGAAATTCAAATGGTCAAAACTTTTCACACGGAGGTCCGATTCAGGCGCTTGATATATCGAGACGTTCGTAATTGAACAACGGAAGACCTCGAGAAATTGAAATGGTCATAACTTTGCACTTGGATGTCCAATTCAGGAGCATCACATATTGAGACGCTCGAAATTGAACAACGGAAGCTCTCGAGAAATTCAAATGGTCATAACTTTTCACACGGAGGTCTGATTCAGGCACTTAATATATAGAGATGCTCGAAATTAACAACAGAAATTCTCGAGAAATTGAAATGGTCATAACTTTTCACTTGGATGTGCAATTCAGGTGGATCACATATCGACACGCTCGAAATTGAACAACAGGAGCTCTCGAGAAATTCAAATGGTTATAACTTTTCACACGGAGGTCCGAGTCAGGCGCTTAATATATTGAGATGCTCGAAATTCAACAACGGAAGCTCTAGAAAAATTCAAATGGTGATAACTTTGCTCACGGGGGTTAGATTCAGGAGTATAGTATATAGAGACGCTCGAAATTCAACAACTAAAGCTCTCGTGAAATTCTCGAGAAATTCAAATGGTCAAAACTTTTCACACGGAGGTCCAATTCAGGCACATTATATATCGAGACGTTCGTAATTGAACAACGGAAGCCCTCGAGAAATTCAAATGGTCAAAACTTTTCACACGGAGGTCCAATTCAGGCGCATCACATATCGAGACGCTCGAAATTGAACAACGGAAGCTCTCCAAAATTTCAAATGGTCATAACTTTTCAGTCGGATGTCCAATTCAGGCGATTAATATATCGAGATACTCGAAATTGAACAACGGAAGCTCTCGAGAAATTAAAAGGGTCATAACTTTGCACTTGGATGTCCGATTCAGGAGCATCACATATCGAGACACTCGAAATTGAACAGTGGAAGCTCTCGAGATATTCAAATGGTCATAACTTTTCACACAGAGGTCCGATTCAGGCGATTAATATATCGAGACGCTAGAAATTGAAAAACAGAAGCTCTGAAAAAATTCAAATGCTAATAACTTTTCACTCGGATGTCCGATTCAGGAGTATCACATATTGAGACGCTCGAAATTGAACATCGGAAGCTCTCGAGAAATTGAAATGGTCATAACTTTTCACTCGGATGTCCGATTCAGGTGCATCACATATCGAGACGCTCGAAATTGAACAACGGGAGCTCTCGAGAAATTCAAATGGTCAGAACTTTTCACACGGAGGTCAAATTCAGGCGCATCACATATCGAGACGCTCGAAATTGAACAACGGAAGCTCTGAAAAAATTAAAATGCTAATAACTTTTCACTCGGATGTCCAATTCAGGCGCATCACATATCGTGACGCTCGAAATTGAACAACGGAAGCTCTCCAAAAATTCAAATGGTCATAACTTTTCACACGGAGGTCCGATTCGGGCACATGATATATCGAGACGTTCGTAATTGAACAACGGAAGCCCTCCAGGAATTCAAATGGTCATAACTTTTCACTCGGATGTCCGATTCGGGCACATGATATATCGAGACGTTCGTAATTGAACAACGGAAGCCCTCCAGGAATTCAAATGGTCATAACTTTTCACTCGGATGTCCGATTCAGAGCATCACATATCGAGACGCTCGGAATTGAACGACGGAAGCTATGAAGAAATTCAAATGGTCATAACTTTTCACTCGAATGTCCGATTCAGGTGCATCACATATCGCGACGCTCGAAATTGAACAACGGAAGCCATGAAGAAATTCAAATAGTCATAACTTTTCAGTCGGATGTCCGATTAGGGTGCATCACATATCGAGACGCTCGAAATTGAACAACAGAAGCTCTCGAGAATTTCAAATGGTCATAACTTTTGACACGGAAGTCCGATTCAGGCGCTTAATATATTGAGATTCTCGAAATTGAACAACGGAAATTCTCGAAAAATTGAAGTGGTCATAACTTTTCACTCGGATGTCCGATTCAGGTGCATCGCATATTGAGACGCTCGAAATTGAACAACGGGAGCTCTCGAGAAATTCAAATGGTCAGAACTTTTCATACGGAGGTCAAATTTAGGCGCATCACATATCGAGACGCTCGAAATTGAACAACGGAAGCTCTGAAAAAATTTAAATGCTAATAAATTTTCACTCGGATGTCCAATTCAGGCGCATCACATATCGTGACGCGTGAAATTGAACAACGGAAGCTCTCCAATAATTCAAATGGTCATAACTTTTCACAGGGAGGTCCGATTCAGGCACATGATATATCGAGACGTTCGTAATTGAACAACGGAAGCCCTCGAGAAATTCAAATGGTCATAATTTTTTACTCGGATGTCCGATTCAGGCGCATCACATATCGAGACGCTCGGAATTGAACAACGGAAGCTATGAAGAAATTCAAATGGTCAAAACTTTTCACTCGAATGTCCGATTCAGGTGCATCACATATCGCGACGCTCGAAATTGAATAACGGAAGCAATTGATAAATTCAAATGGTCATAACTTTTCTGTCGGATGTCCAATTCAGGTGCCTCACATATCGAGATGCTCGAAATTGAACAACAGAAGCTCTCGAGAAATTCAAATGGTCAGAACTTTTCATACGGAGGTCAAATTCAGGCGCATCACATATCGAGACGCTCGAAATTGAACAACGGAAGCTCTGAAAAAATTTAAATGCTAATAAATTTTCACTCGGATGTCCAATTCAGGCGCATCACATATCGTGACGCTTGAAATTGAACAACGGAAGCTCTCCAATAATTCAAATGGTCATAACTTTTCACACGGAGGTCCGATTCAGGCACATGATATATCGAGACGTTTCGTAATTGAACAACGGAAGACCTCGAGAAATTCAAACGGTCATAACTTTTTACTCGGATGTCCGATTCAGGCGCATCACATATCGAGACGCTCGGAATTGAACAACGGAAGCTATGAAGAAATTCAAATGGTCATAACTTTTCACTCGAATGTCCGATTCAGGTGCATCACATATCGCGACGCTCGAAATTGAACAACGGAAGCAATTGATAAATTCAAATGGTCATAACTTTTCTATCGGATGTCCAATTCAGGTGCCTCACATATCGAGACGCTCGAAATTGAACAACAGAAGCTCTCGAGAATTTCGCATGGTCATAACTTTTGACACGAAAGTCCGATTCAGGCGCTTAATATATTGAGATTCTCGAAATTGAACAACGGAAGCTCTCGAAAAATTCAAATGGTCATAACTTTTCAGACGGATGTCCGATTTAGACACTTAATATATCGAGACGCTCAAAATTGAAAAACGGAAGCTCTCGAGAAATTCAAATGGTCATAACTTCTCACACGGAGGTTCGATTCAGGCGCTTACTATATAGAGATGCTCGAAATTGAACAACGAAAATTCTTGAAAAATTGAAGTGGTGATAACTTTTCACTCGGATGTCTGATTCAGGTGCATCACATATTGAGACGCTCGAAATTGAACAACGGGAGCTCTCGAGAAATTCAAATGGTCAGAAATTTTCATACGGAGGTCAAATTCAGGCGCATCACATATCGAGACGCTCGAAATTGAACAACGGAAGCTCTGAAAAAATTTAAATGCTAATAACCTTTCACTCGGATGTCCAATTCAGGCGCATCACATATCGTGACGCTTGTAATTGAACAACGGAAGCTCTCCAAAAATTCAAATGGTCATAACTTTTCACACGGAGGTCCGATTCAGGCACATGATATATCGAGACGTTCGTAATTGAACAACGGAAGCCCTCGAGAAATTCAAATGGTCATAACTTTTTACTCGGATGTCCGATTCAGGCGCATCACATATCGAGACGCTCGAAATTGAACAACGGAAGCTATGAAGAAATTCAAATGGTCATAACTTTTCACTCGAATGTCCGATTCAGGTGCATCACATATCGCGACGCTCGAAATTGAACAACGGAAGTAATTGATAAATTCAAATGGTCATAACTTTTCTGTCGGATGTCCGATTCAGGTGCATCACATATCGAGACGCTCGAAATTGAACAACAGAAGCTCTCGAGAATTGCAAATGGTCATAACTTTTCACAAAGAAGTCCGATTCAGGCGCTTAATATATTGAGATGCTCGAAATTGAACAACGGAAGCTCTCGAAAAATTCCAATGGTCATAACTATGCTCTCGGGGGTTAGATTGAGGCGTATAATATATAGAGACGCTTTAAATTCAACAACTAAAGCTCTCGTGAAATTCAAATGCTCATAAATTTCCACACGGAGGTTAGATTCACGCGCATAATATATAGAGAAGCACGAAATATAACAACTAAAGCTCAGGCGAAATGCAAATTGTCATAACTTTTAACTCGGATGTCTGATTCAGGCGCATAATATATCGACACGCTTGAAATTTAACACCGGAAGCTCTCAAGTAATTCAAATGGTCATAACTTTTCACTCGAATGTTCTATTCAGGCACTTAATATATCGAGACGCTCAAAATTGAAAAACGGAAGCTCTCAAGAAATTCAAATGGATATAACTTTTAACACGGAGGTCCGATTTAGGAGCTTAATATATAGAGATGCTCGAAATCGAACAACGGAAATTCTCGAAAAATTGAAATGGTCAAAACTTTTCACTCGGATGTCCGATTCAGGCGCATCACATATCGAGACGCTCGAAATTGAACAACGGAAGCTCTCGAGATTTTCAAAAGGTGATAACTTTTCACACAGAGGTCCGACCAGGCGCATAATATATCAAGACGCTAGAAATTGAAAAACGGAAGCTCTCGAGAAATTCAAATGGAAATAACTTTTCACTCGAATGTTCGATTCAGGCACTTAATATATCGAGACGCTCGAAATTGAAAAACGGAAGCTCTCGAGAAATTGAAATGGTCATAACCTTTTACACGGAGGTCCGATTCAGGCACTTAATATATAGAGATGCTCGAAACATAACAAAGTAAATTCTCGAGAAATTGAAATGGTGATAACTTTTCACTCGGATGTGCAATTCAGGTGCATCACATATTGACACGCTCGAAATTGAAACATAGGAGCTCTCGAGAAATTTAAATTGTCATAACTTTTCAAACGGAGGTGTGATTTAGGCGCAAAATATATCGAGATGCTCGAAATTGAACAACGGAAGCTCTCAAGAAATTCAAATGGTCAAAACTTTTCACACGGAGGTCCGATTCAGGAGCATGATGTATCGAGACGTTCGTAATTGAACAACGAAAGCCCTCGAGAAATTCAAATGGTCATAACTTTTCACTCGGATATCCTATTCAGGCGCATCACATATTGAGACGCTTGGAATTGAACAACGGAAGCTATGAAGAAATTCAAATGGTCATAACTTTTCACACGAATGTCCGATTCAGGTGCATCACATATCGCGACGCTCGAAAATGAACAACGGAAGCTATGAATAAATTCAAATGGTCATAACTTTTCAGTCGGATGTTCGATTCAGGTGCATCACATATCGAGACGCTCGAAATTAAACAACGGAAGCACTCGAGAAATTCAAATGGTCATAACTTTGATAACGGGGGTTAGATTCAGGCGTATAGTATATAGAGACGCTCGAAATTCAACAACTAAAGCTCTCGTGCATTTCAAATGCTCATAACTTTTCACACGGAGGTTAGATTCACGCGCATAATATATAGAGAAGCTCGAAATATAACAACTAAAGCTCAGGCGAAATACAAATGCTCATAACTTTTAACTTGGATGTCTGATTCAGGCGCAAAATATATCGACACGCTCGAATTGAACACCGGAAGCTCTCGAAAAATTCAAATGGTCATAACTTTTCACTCGAATGTTCGATTCAGGCACTTAATATATCGAGACGCTCAAAATTGAAAAACGGAAGCTCTCGGGAAATTCAAATGGTCATAACTTTTCACACGGAGGTCTGATTCAGGCACTTAATATATAGAGATTCTCGAAATTGAACAACGGAAATTCTCGAGAAATTGAAATGGTCATAACTTTTCACTCGGATGTGCAATTCAGGTGCATCACATATCGGCACGCTCGAAATTGAACAACAGGAGCTCTCGAGAAATTCAAATGGTCAAAAATTTTCACACGGAGGTCCAATTTAGGCGCATCACATATCGAGACGCTCGAAATTGAACAACGGAAGCTCTGAAAAAATTAAAATGCAAATAACTTTTCACTCGGATGTCCAATTCAGGAGCATCACATATCGAGACGCTCGAAATTGAATAATGGAAGCTCTCGAGATATTCAAATGGTCATAACTTTTCACACAGAGGTCCGATTCAGGCGCATAATATAACGAGACGCTAGAAATTGAACAACGGAAGCTCTCGAGAAATTCAAATGTCATAACTTTTATCTCGGATGTCCGATTCAGGCGCATCACTTATCGAGACGCTCAAAATTGAACAATGAAAGCTATGAAGAAATTCAAATGGTCATAACTTTTCACTCGGATGTCCGATTCAGGTGCATCACATATCGAGACGCTCGAAATTGAACAACAGGAGCTCTCGAGAAATTCAAAATTTCAGAACCTTTCACACGGAGGTCCAATTCAGGCGCATCACATATCGAGACGCTCGAAATTTAACAATTGAAGCTCTGAAAAAATTCAAATGCTAATAACTTTTCACTCGGATGTCCGATTCAGGCGCATCACATATCGAGACACTCGAAATTGAACAACGGAAGCTCTTGACAAAATTCAAATGGTCATAACTTTTCACACGAATGTCCGATTCAGGTGCATTACATATCGTGACGCTAAAAAATGAACAACGGAAGCTATGAATAAATTCAAATGGTCATAACTTTTCAGTCGGATGTCCGATTCAGGTGCATCACATATCGAGACGCTCGAAATTGAACAACGGAAGCTGTCGAGAAATTCAAATGGTCATAACTTTTCACACGGAGGTCCGATTCAGGCGCTTGATATATATTGAGATGCTCGAAATTCAACAACGAAAGCTCTAGAAAAATTCAAATGGTCATAACTTTGCTCACGGGGGTTAGATTCAGGCGTATAGTATATAGAGACGCTCAAAATTCAACAACTAAAGCTCTCGTGCAATTCAAATGCTCATAACTTTTCACACGGAGGTTAGATTCACGCGCATAATATATAGAGAAGCTCGAAATATAACAACTAAAGCTCAAGCGAAATGCAAATGGTCATAACTTTTCACACGGAAGTCCGATTCACACGCTTAATATATTGAGATGCTCGAAATTGAACAACGGAAGCTCTCGAAAAATTCAAATGGTTATAACTTTGCTCACGGGGGTTTGATTCATGCGTATAATATATAGAGACGCTTGAAATTGAACAACTAAAGCTCTCGTGAAATTCAAATGGTCATAACTTTTCACACGGAGGTTAGATTCAGGCGTATAATATATAGAGACGCTTGAAATTCAACAACTAAAGCTCTCGTGCAATTCAAATGCTCATAACTTTTCACACGGAGGTTAGATTCACGCGCATAATATATAAAGAAGCTCGAAATATAACAACTAAAGCTCAAGCGAAATGCAAATGGTCATAACTTTTCACACGGAAGTCCGATTCACACGCTTAATATATTGAGATGCTCGAAATTGAACAACGGAAGCTCTCCAAAAATTCAAATGGTTATAACTTTGCTCACGGGGGTTAGATTCAGGCGTATAATATATAGAGACGCTTGAAATTGAACAACTAAAGCTCTCGTGAAATTCAAATGGTCATAACTTTTCACACGGAATTTAGATTCACGCGCATAATATATAGAGAAGCTCGAAATATAACAACTAAAGCTTTCGCGAAATTCAAATGGTCATAACTTTTAACTCGGATGTCTGATTCTGGCGCATAATATATCGAGACGCTCGAAATTGAACAACGGAAGCTCTCGAGAAATTCAAATGGTCATAACTTTTCACTCGAATGTTCGATTCAGGCACTTAATATATCGAGACGCTCAAAATTGAAAAACGGAAGCTCTCGAGAAATTCAAATGGTCATAACTTTTCAGACGGAGGTCCGGTTCAGGCGCTTACTATATTGTGATGCTCGAAATTGAAAAACGGAAATTCGCGAGAAACTGAAATGGTCATAATTTTTCACTCGGTTGTCCAATTCAGGCGCATCACATATCGAGACGCTTGAAATTGAACAACAAGAGCTCTTGAGAAATTCAAATGGTCAGAACTTTTCTCACGGAGGTCCAATTCAGACGCATCACATATCGAGTCGCTCGAAATTGAACAACGGAAGCTCTGAAAAAATTTAAATGCTAATAACTTTTCACTCGGATGTCCGATTCAGGCGCATCACATATAGAGAAGCTCGAAATATAACAACTAAAGCTCTCGCGAAATTCAAATGGTCATATCTTTTAACTCGGATGCCTGATTCAGGCGCATAATATATCGAGACGCTCGTAATTGAGCAACGGAAGCTCTCGAGAAATTCAAAATGGTCATAACTTTTCACTCGAATGTCCGATTCAGGTGCATCACATATCGCGACGCTCGAAATTGAACAACGGAAGCTATGAATAAATTCAAATGGTCATAACTTTGCACTTGGATGTCCGATTCAGGAGCATCACATATCGAGACGCTCGAAATTGAACAATGGAAGCTCCTGAGATATTCAAATGGTCATAACTTTTCACACGGAAGTCAGATTCACGCGCTTAATATATTGAGATGCTCGAAATTGAAAAACGGAAGCTCTCTACAAATTCAAATGGTTATAACTTTGCTCACGGGGGTTAGATTCAGGCGTATAATATATAGAGACAATTGAAATTGAACAACTAAAGCTCTCGTGAAATTCAAATGGTCATAACTTTTCACACGGAGGTTAGATTCACTCGCATAATATATAGAGAAGCTCGAAATATAACAACTAAAGTTCCCGGGAAATTCAAATGGTCATGACTTTTAACTCGGATGTCTGATTCAGGCGCATAATATATCGAGACGCTCAAAATTCAACAACGGAAGCTCTCGAGAAATTCAAATGGTCATAACTTTTCACGCGAATGTTCGATTCAGGCACTTAATATATCGAGACGCTCAAAATTGAAAAATGGAAGCTCTCAAGAAATTCAAATGGTCGTAACTTTCACACGGAGGTCCGATTCAGGCACTTAATATATAGAGATGCTCGATATTGAACAACGAAAATTCTCGAGAAATTGAAATGGTCATAACTTTTCACTCGGATGTGCAATTCAGGTGCTTCACATATCGACACGCTCGAAATTGAACAACAGGAGCTCTCGAGAAATTCAAATGGTCAGAACTTTTCACAAGGAGGTCAAATTCAGGCGCATCACATATCGAGACGCTCGAAAATGAACAACGGAAGCTCTGAAAAAATTTAAATGCTAATAACTTTTCACTCGGATGTTCAATTCAGGCGCATCACATATCGTGACGCTCGAAATTGAACAACGGAAGCTCTCCAAAAATTCAAATGGTCATAACTTTTCACACGGAGGTCCGATTCAGGCACATGATATATCGAGACGTTCATAATTGAACAACGGAAGCCCTCGAGAAATTCAAATCGTAATAACTTTTTACTCGGATGTCCGATTCAGGCGCATCACATATCGAGACGCTCGGAATTGAACAACGGAAGCTATGAAGAAATTCAAATGGTCATAACTTTTCACTCGAATGTCCGATTCAGGTGCATCACATATCGCGACGCTCGAAATTGAACAATGGAAGTAATTGATAAATTCAAATGGTCATAACTTTTCTGTCGGATGTCCGATTCAGGTGCATCACATATCGAGACGCTCGAAATTGAACAACAGAAGCTCTCGAGAATTGCAAATGGTCATAACTTTTCACACGGAAGTCCGATTCAGGCGCTTAATATATTGAGATGCTCGAAATTGAACAACGGAAGCTCTCGAAAAATTCCAATGGTCATAACTTTGCTCACGTGGGTTAGATTGAGGCGTATAATATATAGAGATGCTTGAAATTGAACAACTAAAGCTCTCGTGAAATTCAAATGCTCATAAATTTTCACTCGGATGTCCGATTCAGGCGCACCACATATTGAGAAGCTCGAAATATAACAACTAAAGCTCTCGCGAAATTCAAATGGTCATATCTTTTAACTCGGATGCCTGATTCAGGCGCATAATATATCGACACGCTTAAAATTGAGCAACGGAAGCTCTCGAGAAATTCAAAATGGTAATAACTTTTAACACGGAGGTCCGATTTAGGCGCTTACTATATAGAGATTCTCGAAATTGAACAACGGAAATTCTCGAATAATTGAAATGGTCAAAACTTTTCACTCGGATGTCCGATTCAGGCGCATCACATATCGAGACGCTCGAAATTGAACAATGGAAGCTCTCGAGATATTCAAATGGTGATAACTTTTCACACGGAGGTCCGATTCAGGCGCATAATATATCAAGACGCTAGAAATTGAAAAACGGAAGCTCTCGAGAAATTCAAATGGTCATAACTTTTCACTCGAATGTTTGATTCAGGCACTTAATATATCGAGACGCTCAAAATTGAAAAATGGAAGCTCTCGAGAAATTTAAATGGTCATAACCTTTCACCCGGAGGTCCGATTCAGGCACTTAATATATAGAGATGCTCGAAATTGAACAACGGAAATTCTCGTGACATTGAAATGGTCATAACTTTTCACTCGGATGTGCAATTCAGGTGCATCACATGTCGACACGCTCGAAATTGAACAACGGAAGCTCTCGAGAAATTCAAATGCGGATAACTTTTCACACGAATGTCCGATTCAGGTGCATTACATATCGTGACGCTAAAAAATGAACAACGGAAGCTATGAATAAATTCAAATGGTCATAACTTTACAGTCGGATTTCCGATTCAGGTGCATTACATATCGAGACGCTCGAAATTGAACAACGGAAGCTGTCGAGAAATTCAAATGGTCATAACTTTTCACACGGAGGTCCGATTCAGGCGCTTAATATATATTGAGATGCTCGAAATTCAACAACGAAAGCTCTAGAAAAATTCAAATGGTCATAACTTTGCTCACGGGGGTTAGATTCAAGCGTATAGTATATAGAGACGCTCGAAATTCAACAACTAAAGCTCTCGTGCAATTCAAATGCTCATAACATTTCACACGGAGGTTAGATTCACGCGCATAATATATAGAGAAGCTCGAAATATAACAACTAAAGCTCAAGCGAAATGCAAATGGTCATAACTTTTAACTCGGATGTCTGATTCAGGCGCATAATATATCGAGACGCTCGAAATTGAACACCGGAAGCTCTCGAGAAATTCAAATGGTCATAACTTTTCACTCAAATGTTTGATTCAGGCACTTAATATATCGAGACGCTTAAAATTGAAAAACGGAAGCTCCTGAGAAATTCAAATGGTCATAACTTTTCACACGGAGGTCCGATTCAGGCACTTAATATATAGAGATGCTCGATATTGAACAACGAAAATTCTCGAGAAATTGAAATGGTCGTAACTTTTCACTCGGATGTGCAATTCAGGTGCATGACCTATCGACACGCTCGAAATTGAACAACAGGAGCTCTCGAGATATTCAAATGGTCAAAACTTTTCACACGGAGGTCCAATTAAGGCGCATCACATATCGAGACGCTCGAAATTGAACAACGGAAGCTCTGAAAAAATTAAAATGCAAATAACTTTTCACTCGGATGTCCAATTCAGGCGCATCACATATCGAGACGCTCGAAATTGAACAACGGAAGCTCTCCAAAAATTCAAATGGTCATAACTTTACAGTCGGATGTCCGATTCAGGCGCTTAATATATTGAGACGCTCGAAATTGAACAACGGAAGCTCTCGAGAAATTGAAATGGTCATAACTTTTCACTCGGATGTCCGATTAGGGCGCATAATATATCGAGACGCTCCAAATTGAACAACATAACCTCTCGAGAAATTTAAATGATCATAAATTTTCACTCGGATGTCCGATTCAGGCGCATCATATATCGAGATGCTCGAAATTGAACAATGGAAGCTCTCGAGAAATTAAAATTGTCATAACTTTTCACTCGAATGTCTGATTTAGGTGGATCACAAATCGCGATGCTCGAAATTGAACAATGGAAGCTCTCGAGAAATTCAAATGGGCATAACTTTTCACACGGAAGTCCGTTTCAGGTGCTTAATATATTGAGATGCTGGAAATTCAACAACGGAAGCTCTAGAAAAATTCAAATGGTCATAACTTTGCTCGTGGGGGTTAGATTCAGGCGTATAATATATACAGACGCTCGAAATTGAACAACAAAAGCTCTCGTGAAATTCAAATGGTCATAACTTTGATCATGGGGGTTAGATTCAGGCTTATAATATATACAGACGCTCGAAATTGAACAACTAAAGTTCTCGTGAAATTCAAATGGTCAAAATTTTCACACGGAGGTTAGATTCACGCGCATAATATATAGAGAAGCTCGAAATATAACAACTAAAGCTCAAGCGAAATGCAAATGGTCATAACTTTTAATTCGGATGTCTGATTCAGGCGCATAATATATCGAGAAGCTCGAAATTTAACAACGGAAGCTCTCGAGAAATTCATATGGTCATAACTTTTAACACGGATGTCCGATTCAGGCACTTAATATATTGAGACGCTCAAAATTGAAAAACGGAAGCTCTCGAGAAATTCAAATGGTCATAACTTTTCAGACGGAGGTCCGGTTCAGGCGTATAATATATACAGACGCTCGAAATTGAAAAACGGAAATTCGCGAGAAACTGAAATGGTCATAATTTTTCACTCGGATGTCCAATTCAGGCGCATCACATATCGAGACGCTTGAAATTGAACAACAAGAGCTCTTGAGAAATTCAAATGGTCAGAACTTTTCACACGGAGGTCCAATTCAGACGCATCACATATCGAGTCGCTCGAAATTGAACAACGGAAGCTCTGAAAAAATTTAAATGCTAATAACTTTTCACTCGGATGTCCGATTCAGGCGCATCACATATAGAGAAGCTCGAAATATAACAACTAAAGCTCTCGCGAAATTCAAATGGTCATATCTTTTAACTTGGATGCCTGATTCAGGCGCATAATATATCGAGACGCTCGTAATTGAGCAACGGAAGCTCTCGAGAAATTCAAAATGGTCATAACTTTTCACTCGAATGTCCGATTCAGGTGCATCACATATCGCGACGCTCGAAATTGAACAACGGAAGCTATGAATAAATTCAAATGGTCATAACTTTGCACTCGGATGTCCGATTCAGGAGCATCACATATCGAGACGCTCGAAATTGAACAATGGAAGCTCCTGAGATATTCAAATGGTCATAACTTTTCACACGGAAGTCAGATTCACGCGCTTAATATATTGAGATGCTCGAAATTGAAAAACGGAAGCTCTCTACAAATTCAAATGGTTATAACTTTGCTCACGGGGGTTAGATTCAGGCGCACCGCACATCGAGACGCTCGAAATTGAACAACGAAAGCTCTCCAGAAATTCAAATGGTGAAAACTTTTCAAACGAAGGTCCGATTCAGGCGCATTATATATCGAGACGTTCGTAATTGAATAACGGAAGCCCTTGAGAAATTCAAATGGTCATAACTTTTCGCATGGAAGTCCGATTCAGGCGCTTAAAATATTGAGACGCTCGAAATTGAACAACGGAAGCTCTCGAGAAATTCAAATGGGCATAACTTTTCACACGGAAGTCCAATTTAGGCGCTTAATATATTGAGATGCTGGAAATTCAACAACGGAAGCTCTAGAGAAATTCAAAAGGTCATAACTTTGCTCATGGGGGTTAGATTCAGGCTTATAATATATACAGACGCTCGAAATTGAACAACTAAAGTTCTCGTGAAATTCAAATGGTCAAAACTTTTCACACGGAGATTAGATTCACGCGCATAATATATAGAGAAGCTCGAAATATAACAACTAAAGCTCTCGCGAAATTCAAATGGTCATATCTTTTAACTCGGATGTCTGATTCAGGCGCATAATATATCGAGACGCTCATAATTGAGCAACGGAAGCTCTCGAGAAATTAAAAGGGTCATAACTTTGCACTCGAATGTCCGATTCAGGCGCATCATATATCGAGACGCTCGAAAATGAACCACGGAAGCTCTCGAGAAATTTAAATTGTCATTAGTTTTCACTCGGATGTCCGATTCAGGCACATCACATATCAAGATGCTCGAAATTGAACAACGGAAGCTTTCGAGAAATTCAAATGGTCATAACTTTTCACACGGAGGTTAGATTCACGCGCATAATATATAGAGAAGCTCGAAATATAACAACTAAAGCTCAAGCGAAATGCAAATGGTCATAACTTTTAACTCGGATGTCTGATTCAGGCGCATAATATATCGAGACGCTCGAAATTGAACACCGGAAGCTCTCGAGAAATTCAAATGGTCATAACTTTTCACTCAAATGTTTGATTCAGGCACTTAATATATCGAGACGCTCAAAATTGAAAAATGGAAGCTCTGAAAAAATTAAAATGCAAATAACTTTTCACTCGGATGTCCAATTCAGGCGCATCACATATCGAGACGCTCGAAATTGAACAACGGAAGCTCTCCAAAAATTCAAATGGTCATAACTTTACAGTCGGATGTCCGATTCAGGCGCTTAATATATTGAGACGCTCGAAATTGAACAACGGAAGCTCTCGAGAAATTGAAATGGTCATAACTTTTCACTCGGATGTTCGATTAGGGCGCATAATATATCGAGACGCTCCAAATTGAACAACGTAACCTCTCGAGAAATTTAAATGATCATAAATTTTTACTCGGATGTCCGATTCAGGCGCATCATATATCGAGATGCTCGAAATTGAACAATGGAAGCTCTCGAGAAATTAAAATTGTCATAACTTTTCACTCGAATGTCTGATTCAGGTGGATCACAAATCGCGACGCTCGAAATTGAACAACGGAAGCTCTCGAGAAATTCAAATGGGCATAACTTTTCACACGGAAGTCCGATTCAGGCGCTTAATATATTGAGATGTTGGAAATTCAACAACGGAAGCTCTAGAAAAATTCAAATGGTCATAACTTTGCTCGTGGGGTTTAGATTCAGGCGTATAATATATACAGACGCTCGAAATTGAACAACGGAAGCCCTTGAGAAATTCAAATGGTCATAACTTTTCACTCGGATGTCCGATTCGGGCGCATCACATATCGAGACGCTCGGAATTGAACAACGGAAGCTATGAAGAAATTCAAATGGTCATAACTTTTCACTCGAATGTCCGATTCAGGCGCATCACATATCGAGACGCTCGGAATTGAACAACGGAAGCTATGAAGAAATTCAAATGGTCACAACTTTTCAGTCGGATGTCCGATTCAGGTGCATCACATATTGCGACGTTCGAAATTGAACAACAGAAGCTCTCGAGAAATTCAAATGGTCATAACTTTTCGCATGGAAGTCCGATTCAGGCGCTTAAAATATTGAGACGCTCGAAATTGAACAACGGAAGCTTTCGAGAAATTCAAATGGTCATAACTTTTCAAGCGAAATGCAAATGGTCATAACTTTTAACTCGGATGTCTGATTCAGGCGCATAATATATTGAGACGCTCGAAATTGAACACCGGAAGCTCTCGAGAAATTCAAATGGTCATAACTTTTCACTCAAATGTTTGATTCAGGCACTTAATATATCGAGACGCTCAAAATTGAAAAACGGAAGCTCTTGAGAAATTCTAATGGTCATAACTTTTCACACGGAGGTCCGATTCAGGCACTTAATATATAGAGATGCTCGAAATTGAACAACGGAAATTCTCAAGAAATTGAAATTGTCATAACTTTTCACTCGGATGTGCAATTCAGGTGCATGACCTATCGACACGCTCGAAATTGAACAACAGGAGCTCTCGAGAAATTCAAATGGTCAAAACTTTTCACACGGAGGTCCAATTAAGGCGCATCACATATCGAGACGCTCGAAATTGAACAACGGAAGCTCTGAAAAAATTAAAATGCAAATAACTTTTCACTCGGATGTCCAATTCAGGCGCATCACATATCGAGACGCTCGAAATTTAACAACGGAAGCTCTCCAAAAATTCAAATGGTCATAACTTTACAGTCGGATGTCCGATTCAGGCGCTTAATATATTGAGACGCTCGAAATTGAACAACGGAAGCTCTCGAGAAATTGAAATGGTCATAACTTTTCACTCGGATGTTCGATTAGGGCGCATAATATATCGAGACGCTCCAAATTGAACAACGTAACCTCTCGAGAAATTTAAATGATCATAAATTTTCACTCGGATGTCCGATTCAGGCGCATCATATATCGAGACGCTCGAAAATGAACCACGGAAGCTCTCTAGAAATTTAAATTGTCATTAGTTTTCACTCGGATGTCCGATTCAGGCACATCACATATCAAGACGCTCGAAATTGAACAACGGAAGCTTTCGAGAAATTCAAATGGTCATAACTTTTCACACGGAGGTTAGATTCATGCGCATAAAATAAAGAGAAGCTCGAAATATAACAACTAAAGCTCAAGCGAAATGCAAATGGTCATAACTTTTAACTCGGATGTCTGATTCAGGCGCATAATATATCGAGACGCTCGAAATTGAACACCGGAAGCTCTCGAGAAATTCAAATGGTCATAACTTTTCACTCAAATGTTTGATTCAGGCACTTAATATATCGAGACGCTCAAAATTGAAAAACGGAAGCTATTGAGAAATTCTAATGGTCATAACTTTTCACACGGAGGTCCGATTCAGGCACTTAATATATAGAGATGCTCGAAATTGAACAACGGAAATTCTCAAGAAATTGAAATTGTCATAACTTTTCACTCGGATGTGCAATTCAGGTGCATGACCTATCGACACGCTCGAAATTGAACAACAGGAGCTCTCGAGAAATTCAAATGGTCAAAACTTTTCACACGGAGGTCCAATTAAGGCGCATCACATATCGAGACGCTCGAAATTGAACAACGGAAGCTCTGAAAAAATTAAAATGCAAATAACTTTTCACTCGGATGTCCAATTCAGGCGCATCACATATCGAGACGCTCGAAATTGAACAACGGAAGCTCTCCAAAAATTCAAATGGTCATAACTTTACAGTCGGATGTCCGATTCAGGCGCTTAATATATTGAGACGCTCGAAATTGAACAACGGAAGCTCTCGAGAAATTGAAATGGTCATAACTTTTCACTCGGATGTTCGATTAGGGCGCATAATATATCGAGACGCTCCAAATTGAACAACGTAACCTCTCGAGAAATTTAAATGATCATAAATTTTCACTCGGATGTCCGATTCAGGCGCATCATATATCGAGATGCTCGAAATTGAACAATGGAAGCTCTCGAGAAATTAAAATTGTCATAACTTTTCACTCGAATGTCTGATTCAGGTGGATCACAAATCGCGATGCTCGAAATTGAACAACGGAAGCTCTCGAGAAATTCAAATGGGCATAACTTTTCACACGGAAGTCCGATTCAGGCGCTTAATATATTGAGATGTTGGAAATTCAACAACGGAAGCTCTAGAAAAATTCAAATGGTCATAACTTTGCTCGTGGGGGTTAGATTCAGGCGTATAATATATACAGACGCTCGAAATTGAACAACGGAAGCCCTTGAGAAATTCAAATGGTCATAACATTTCACTCGGATGTCCGATTCGGGCGCATCACATATCGAGACGCTCGGAATTGAACAACGGAAGCTATGAAGAAATTCAAATGGTCATAACTTTTCACTCGAATGTCCGATTCAGGCGCATCACATATCGAGACGCTCGGAATTGAACAACGGAAGCAATTGATAAATTCAAATGGTCACAACTTTTCAGTCGGATGTCCGATTCAGGTGCATCACATATTGCGACGTTCGAAATTGAACAACAGAAGCTCTCGAGAAATTCAAATGGTCATAACTTTTCGCATGGAAGTCCGATTCAGGCGCTTAAAATATTGAGACGCTCGAAATTGAACAACGGAAGCTTTCGAGAAATTCAAATGGTCATAACTTTTCACACGGAGGTTAGATTCATGCGCATAATATATAGAGAAGCTCGAAATATAACAACTAAAGCTCAAGCGAAATGCAAATGGTCATAACTTTTAACTCGGATGTCTGATTCAGGCGCATAATATATTGAGACGCTCGAAATTGAACACCGGAAGCTCTCGAGAAATTCAAATGGTCATAACTTTTCACTCAAATGTTTGATTCAGGCACTTAATATATCGAGACGCTCAAAATTGAAAAACGGAAGCTCTTGAGAAATTCTAATGGTCATAACTTTTCACACGGAGGTCCGATTCAGGCACTTAATATATAGAGATGCTCGAAATTGAACAACGGAAATTCTCAAGAAATTGAAATTGTCATAACTTTTCACTCGGATGTGCAATTCAGGTGCATGACCTATCGACACGCTCGAAATTGAACAACAGGAGCTCTCGAGAAATTCAAATGGTCAAAACTTTTCACACGGAGGTCCAATTAAGGCGCATCACATATCGAGACGCTCGAAATTGAACAACGGAAGCTCTGAAAAAATTAAAATGCAAATAACTTTTCACTCGGATGTCCAATTCAGGCGCATCACATATCGAGACGCTCGAAATTTAACAACGGAAGCTCTCCAAAAATTCAAATGGTCATAACTTTACAGTCGGATGTCCGATTCAGGCGCTTAATATATCGAGACGCTCGAAATTGAACAACGGAAGCTCTCGAGAAATTGAAATGGTCATAACTTTTCACTCGGATGTTCGATTAGGGCGCATAATATATCGAGACGCTCCAAATTGAACAACGTAACCTCTCGAGAAATTTAAATGATCATAAATTTTCACTCGGATGTCCGATTCAGGCGCATCATATATCGAGACGCTCGAAAATGAACCACGGAAGCTCTCTAGAAATTTAAATTGTCATTAGTTTTCACTCGGATGTCCGATTCAGGCACATCACATATCAAGACGCTCGAAATTGAACAACGGAAGCTTTCGAGAAATTCAAATGGTCATAACTTTTCACACGGAGGTTAGATTCATGCGCATAAAATAAAGAGAAGCTCGAAATATAACAACTAAAGCTCAAGCGAAATGCAAATGGTCATAACTTTTAACTCGGATGTCTGATTCAGGCGCATAATATATCGAGACGCTCGAAATTGAACACCGGAAGCTCTCGAGAAATTCAAATGGTCATAACTTTTCACTCAAATGTTTGATTCAGGCACTTAATATATCGAGACGCTCAAAATTGAAAAACGGAAGCTATTGAGAAATTCTAATGGTCATAACTTTTCACACGGAGGTCCGATTCAGGCACTTAATATATAGAGATGCTCGAAATTGAACAACGGAAATTCTCAAGAAATTGAAATTGTCATAACTTTTCACTCGGATGTGCAATTCAGGTGCATGACCTATCGACACGCTCGAAATTGAACAACAGGAGCTCTCGAGAAATTCAAATGGTCAAAACTTTTCACACGGAGGTCCAATTAAGGCGCATCACATATCGAGACGCTCGAAATTGAACAACGGAAGCTCTGAAAAAATTAAAATGCAAATAACTTTTCACTCGGATGTCCAATTCAGGCGCATCACATATCGAGACGCTCGAAATTGAACAACGGAAGCTCTCCAAAAATTCAAATGGTCATAACTTTACAGTCGGATGTCTGAGTCAGGCGCTTAATATATTGAGACGCTCGGAATTGAACAACGGAAGCTATGAAGAAATTCAAATGGTCATAACTTTTCACTCGAATGTCTGATTCAGGTGCATAATATATCGAGACGCTCCAAATTGAACAACGTAACCTCTCGAGAAATTTAAATGATCATAAATTTTCACTCGGATGTCCGATTCAGGCGCATCATATATCGAGATGCTCGAAATTGAACAATGGAAGCTCTCGAGAAATTAAAATTGTCATAACTTTTCACTCGAATGTCTGATTCAGGTGGATCACAAATCGCGACGCTCGAAATTGAACAACGGAAGCTCTCGAGAAATTCAAATGGGCATAACTTTTCACACGGAAGTCCGATTCAGGCGCTTAATATATTGAGGTTCTGGAAATTCAACAACGGAAGCTCTAGAAAAATTCAAATGGTCATAACTTTGCTCGTGGGGGTTAGATTCAGGCGTATAATATATACAGACGCTCGAAATTGAACAACTAAAGCTCTCGTGAAATTCAAATGGTCATAACTTTCCACACGGAGGTTAGATTCAAGCGCATAATATATAGAGAAGCTCGAAATATAACAACTAAAGCTCTCGCGAAATTCAAATGGTCATAACTTTTAACTCGGATGTCTGATTCAGACGCATAATATATCGAGACGCTCGAAATTTAACAACGGAAGCTCTCGAGAAATTCATATGGCCATAACTTTTAACACGAATGTCCGATTCAGGCACTTAATATATCGAGACGCTCAAAATTGAAAAAGGAAAGCTCTCGAGAAATTCAAATGGTCATAACTTTTTAGACGGAGGTCCGGTTCAGGCGCTTACTATATTGTGATACTCGAAATTGAAAAACGGAAATTCTCGAGAAACTGAAATGGTCATAATTTTTCACTCGGATGTCCAATTCAGGTGCATCACATATCGAGACCCTTGAAATTGAAACACATGAGCTCTTGAGAAATTCAAATGGTCAGAACTTTCAACACGGAGGTCCAATTCAGACGCATCACATACCGAGACGCTCGAAATTGAACAACGGAAGCTCTGAAAAAATTCAAATGCTAATAACTTTTCACTCGGATGTCCAATTCAGGCGCAACACACATCGAGACGCTCGAAATTGAACAACGAAAGATCTCCAGAAATTCAAATGGTGAAAACTTTTCACACGAAGGTCCGATTCAGGCGCATTATATATCGAGACGTTCATAATTGAACAACGGAAGCCCTCGAGAAATTCAAATGGTCATAACTTTTCACTCGGATGTCCGATTCAGGCGCATCACATATCGAGACGCTCGGAATTTAACAACGGAAGCTCTCGAGAAATTCATATGGTCATAACTTTGCTCATCGAGGTTAGATTCAGGCTTATAATATATACAGTCGCTCGAAATTGAACAACAAAAGTTCTCATGAAATTCAAATGGTCAAAATTTTCACACAGAGGTTAGATTCACGCGCATAATATATAGAGAAGCTCGAAATATAACAACTAAAGCTCAAGCGAAATGCAAATGGTCATAACTTTTAATTCGGATGTCTGATTCAGGCGCATAATATATCGAGACGCTCGAAATTTAACAACGGAAGCTCTCGAGAAATTCATATGGTCATAACTTTTAACTCGGATGTCTGATTCAGGCGCATAATATATCGAGACGCTCGTAATTGAGCAACGGAAGCTCTCGAGAAATTCAAAATGGTCATAACTTTTCACTCGAATGTCCGATTCAGGTGCATCACATATCGCGACGCTCGAAATTGAACAACGGAAGCTATGAATAAATTCAAATGGTCATAACTTTGCACTCGGATGTCCGATTCAGGAGCATCACATATCGAGACGCTCGAAATTGAACAATGGAAGCTCCTGAGATATTCAAATGGTCATAACTTTTCCCACGGAAGTCCGATTCACGCGCTTAAAATTTTGAGATGCTCGAAATTGAAAAACGGAAGCTCTCGAAAAATTCAAATGGTTATAACTTTGCTCACGGGGGTTAGATTCATGCGTATAATATATAGAGACGCTTGAAATTGAACAACTAAAGATCTCGTGAAATTCAAATGGTCATAACTTTTCACACGGAGGTTAGATTCACGCGCATAATATATAGAGAAGCTCAAAATATAACAACTAAAGCTCTCGCGAAATTCAAATGGTCATGACTTTTAACTTGGATGTCTAATTCAGGCGCATAATATATCGAGACGCTCAAAACTGAACACCGGAAGCTCTCGAGAAATTGAAATGGTCATAACTTTTCACTCGAATGTTCGATTCAGGCACTTAATTTATCGAGACGCTCAAAATTGAAAAATGGAAGCTCTCGAGAAATTCAAATGGTCGTAACTTTCACACGGAGGTCCGATTCAGACACTTAATATATAGAGATGCTCGAAATTGAACAACGGAAATTCTCGAGAAATTGAAATGGTCATAACTTTTCACTCAGATGTGCAATTCGGGTGCATCACATATCGACACGCTCGAAATTGAACAACAGGAGCTCTCGAGAAATTCAAATGGTCAGAACTTTTCACACGGAGGTCAAATTCAGGCGCATCACATATCGAGACGCTCGAAATTGAACAACGGAAGCTCTGAAAAAATTTAAATGCTAATAACTTTTCACTCGGATGTCCGATTCAGGCGCATCACATATCGTAACGCTCGAAATTGAACAACGGAAGTTCTCCAGAAATTCAAATGGTCAAAACTTTTCACACGGAGGTCCGATTCAGGCGCATGATATATCGAGACGTTCGTAATTGAACAATGGAAGCCCTCGAGAAATTCAAATGGTCATAACTTTTCACTCGGATGTCCGATTCAGAGCATCACATATCGAGACGCTCAGAATTGAACAACGGAAGCTATGAAGAAATTCAAATGGTCATAACTTTTCACTCGAATGTCTGATTCAGGTGCATCACATATCGCAACGCTCGAAATTGAACAACGGAAGCAATTGATAAATTCAAATGGTCATAACTTTTCTGTCGGATGTCCGATTCTGGTGCATCACATATCGAGACGCTCGAAATTGAACAACAGAAGCTCTCGAGAATTTCAAATGGTCATAACTTTTGACACGGAAGTCCGGTTCAGGCGCTTAATATATTGAGATGCTCGAAATTGAAAAACGGAAGCTCTCGAAAAATTGAAATGGTCATAACTTTTCAATCGGATGTCCGATTCAGGTACTTAATATATCGAGACTTTCAAAATTGAAAAACGGAAGCTCTCGAGAAATTCAAATGGTCATAAATTCTCACACGGAGGTCCGATTTAGGCTCTTACTATATAGAGAATCTCGAAATTGAACAACGGAAATTCTCGAAAAATTGAAATGGTCATAACTTTTCACTCGGATGTCCGATTCAGATGCATCACATATCGAGACGCTCGAAATTGAAAACGGGAGCTCTCGAGAAATTCAAATGGTCAGAAATTTTCACAGGGAGGTCATATTCAGGCGCATCACATATCGAGACGCTCGAAATTGAACAACGGAAGCTCTCGAGAAATTCAAATGGTTATAACTTTTCACACGAATGTCTGATTTAGGTGCATTACATATCGTGATGCTAAAAAATGAACAATGGAAGCTATGAATAAATTCAAATTGTCATAACTTTTCAGTCGGATGTCCGATTCAGGTGCATCACATATCGAGACGCTCGAAATTGAACAACGGAAGCTGTCGAGAAATTCAAAATGGTCATAACTTTTCACACGGAGGTCCGATTCAGGCGTTTAATATATATTGAGATGCTCGAAATTCAACAACGGAAGCTCTAGAAAAATTCAAATGGTCATAACTTTGCTCACGGGGGTTAGATTCAGGCGTATCGTATATAGAGACGCTCGAAATTCAACAACTAAAGCTCTCGTGCAATTCAAATGCTCTTAACGTTTCACACGGAGGTTAGATTCATGCGCATAATATATAGAGAAGCTCGAAATATAACAACTAAAGCTCAAGCGAAATGCAAATGGTCATAATTTTTAATTCGGATGTCTGATTCAGGCGCATAATATATCAACACGCTAGAAATTGAACACCGGAAGCTCTCGAGAAATTCAAATGGTCATAACTTTTCACTCGGATGTCCTATTCAGGCGCATCACATATAGAGAAGCTCGAAATATAACAAATAAAGCTCAGGCGAAATGCAAATGGTCATAACTTTTAACTCGGATGTCTGATTCAGGCGCATAATATATCGACATGCTTGAAATTTAACACCGGAGGTCCGATTTAGGCGCTTACTATATAGAGATGCTCGAAATTGAAAAACGGAAATTCTCGAAAAATTGAAATGGTCAAAACTTTTCACTCGGATATCCGATTCAGGCGCATCACATATCGAGACGCTAGAAATTGAACAATGGAAGCTCTCGAGATATTCAAATGGTGATAACTTTTCACACAGAGGTCCGATGCAGGCGCATAATATATCAAGACGCTAGAAATTGAAAAACGGAAGCTCTCGAGAAATTCAAATGGTCATAACTTTTCACTCGAATGTTCGATTCAGGCACTTAATATATCGAGACGCTCAAAATTGAAAAACGGAAGCTCTCGAGAAATTTAAATGGTCATAACTTTTCACACGGAGGTCCGATTCAGGCACTTAATATATAGAGATGCTCGAAATTGAACAACGGAAATTCTCGAGAAATTCAAATGGTCATAACTTTTCACTCGGATGTGCAATTTAGGTGCATCACATATCGACACGCTCGAAATTGAACAACAGGAGCTCTCGAGAAATTCAAATGGTCAAAACTTTTCACACGGAGGTCCAATTCAGGCGCATCACATATCGAGACGCTCGAAATTGAACAACGGAAGCTCTGAAAAAATTAAAATGCAAATAACTTTTCACTCGGATGTCCAATTCAGGCGCATCACATATCAAGACGCTCGAAATTGAACAACGGAAGCTCTCAAAAAATTCAAATGGTCATAACTTTTCAGTCGGATATCCGATTCAGGCGCTTAATATATCGCGATGCTCGAAATTGAACAACGGAAGCTCTCGAGAAATTAAAAGGGTCATAACTTTGCACTCGGATGTCCGATTCAGGAGCATCACATATCGAGACCCTCGAAATTGAACAATGGAAGCTCTCGAGATATTCAAATGGTCATTACTTTTCACACAGAGGTCCGATTCAGGCGCATAATATATCGAGACGCTAGAAACTGAACAACGGAAGCTCTCGAGAAATTCAAATGTCATAACTTTTAACTCAGATGTCCGATTCAGGCGCATCACATATCAAGACGCTCAAAATTGAACAACGAAAGCTATGAAGAAATTCAAATGGTCATAACTTTTCACTCGGATGTCCGATTCAGGTGCATCACATATCGAGACGCTCGAAATTGAACAACAGGAGCTCTCGAGAAATTCAAATTTTCAGAACCTTTCACACGGAGGTCCAATTCAGGCGCATCACATATCGAGACGCTCGAAATTTAACAATGGAAGCTCTGAAAAAATTCAAATGCTAATAACTTTTCACTCGTATGTCCGATTCAGGCGCATAAAATATCGAGACGCTCGAAATTGAGCAACGGAAGCTCTCGAGAAATTCAAATGGTCATAACTTTTCACGGGGTTGATTCAGCGCATACATATAGAGACGCTCGAAATTCAACAACTAAAGCTCTGAAATTCAAATGCTCATAACTTTTCACTCGGAGGTTAGATTCACGCGCATAATATATAGAGAAGCTCGAAATATAACAACTAAAGCTCTCGCGAAATTCAAATGGTCATAACTTTTAACTCGGATGTCTGATTCAGGCGCATAATATATCGAGACGCTCGAAATTTAACAATGGAAGCTCTCGAGAAATTCATATGGTCATAAGTTTTCACTCGGATGTCCGATTCAGGAACTTAATATATCGAGACGCTGAAAATTGAAAAATGGAAGCTCTCGAGAAATTCAAATGGTCATAACTTTTCACACGGAGGTCCGGTTCAGGCGCTTACTATATAGAAATGCTCGAAATTGAACAACGGAAATTCTCGAGAAATTGAAATGGTCATAACTTTTCACTCGGATGTCCGATTCAGGCGCATCACATATCGAGACGCTCGGAATTGAACAACGGAAGCAATGAAGAAATTCAAATGGTCATAACTTTTAACTCGAGTGTCCGATTCAGGCGCATCACATATCGAGACGCTCGAAATTGAACAATAGGAGCTCTCGAGAAATTCAAATTTTCAAAACCTTTCACACGTAGGTCCAATTCAGGCGTATCACATATTGAGACGCTCGAAATTTAACAATGGAAGCTCTGAAAAAATTCAAATGCTAAAAACTTTTCACTCGGATGTCCGATTCAGGCGCATCACATATCGAGACGCTCGAAATTGAACAACGGAAGCTCTCGAGAAATTCAAATGGTCATAACTTTTCACACGAATGTCCGATTCAGGTGCATTACATATCGTGACGCTAAAAAATGAACAATGGAAGCTATGAATAAATTCAAATGGTCATAACTTTTCAGTCGGATGTCCGATTCAGGTGCATCACATATCGAGACGCTCGAAATTGAACAACGGAAGCTGTCGAGAAATTCAAATGGTCATAACTTTTCACTCGAATGTTCGATTAGCACTAATAATCGAACTCTCAAAATGAAAAAAACTCTCGAAAAAATGGTCATAACTTTTCACACGGAGGTCGATCAGCACTAATATATAGAGATGCTCGAAATTGAACAACGGAAATTCTCGAGAAATTCAAATGGTCATAACTTTTCACTCGGATGTGCAATTTAGGTGCATCACATATCGACACGCTCGAAATTGAACAACAGGAGCTCTCGAGAAATTCAAATGGTCAAAACTTTTCACACGGAGGTCCAATTCAGGCGCATCACATATCGAGACGCTCGAAATTGAACAACGGAAGCTCTGAAAAAATTAAAATGCAAATAACTTTTCACTCGGATGTCCAATTCAGGCGCATCACATATCAAGACGCTCGAAATTGAACAACGGAAGCTCTCAAAAAATTCAAATGGTCATAACTTTTCAGTCGGATATCCGATTCAGGCGCTTAATATATCGCGATGCTCGAAATTGAACAACGGAAGCTCTCGAGAAATTAAAAGGGTCATAACTTTGCACTTGGATGTCCGGTTCAGGAGCATCACATATCGAGACCCTCAAAATTGAACAATGGAAGCTCTCGAGATATTCAAATGGTCATTACTTTTCACACAGAGGTCCGATTCAGGCGCATAATATATCGAGACGCTAGAAACTGAACAACGGAAGCTCTTGAGAAATTCAAATGTCATAACTTTTAACTCAGATGTCCGATTCAGGCGCATCACATATCGAGACGCTCAAAATTGAACAACGAAAGCTATGAAGAAATTCAAATGGTCATAACTTTTCACTCGGATGTCCGATTCAGGTGCATCACATATCGAGACGCTCGAAATTGAACAACAGGAGCTCTCGAGAAATTCAAATTTTCAGAACCTTTCACACGGAGGTCCAATTCAGGCGCATCACATATCGAGACGCTCGAAATTTAACAATGGAAGCTCTGAAAAAATTCAAATGCTAATAACTTTTCACTCGGATGTCCGATTCAGGCGCATCACATATCGAGACGCTCGAAATTGAACAACGGAAGCTCTCGAGAAATTCAAATGGTCATAACTTTTCACACGAATGTCTGATTCAGGTGCATTACATATCGTGTCGCTAAAAAATGAACAATGGAAACTATGAATAAATTCAAATTGTCATAACTTTTCAGCCGGATGTCCGATTCAGGTGCATCACATATCGAGACGCTCGAAATTGAACAACGGAAGCTGTCGAGAAATTCAAATGGTCATAACTTTTCACACGGAGGTCCGATTCAGGCGCTTAATATATATTGAGATGCTCGAAATTCAACAACAGAAGCTCTAGAAAAATTCAAATGGTCATAACTTTGCTCACGGGGGTTAGATTCAGGCGTATAGTATATAGAGACGCTCGAAATTCAACAACTAAAGCTCTCGTGCAATTCAAATGCTCTTAACTTTTCACACGGAGGTTAGATTCACGCGCATAATATATAGAGAAGCTCGAAATATAACAACTAAAGCTCAAGCGAAATGCAAATGGTCATAACTTTTAATTCGGATGTCTGATTCAGGCGCATAATATATCAACACGCTCGAAATCGAACACCGGAAGCTCTCGAGAAATTCAAATGATCATAACTTTTCACTCGAATGTTGGATTCAGGAACTTAATATATCGAGACGCTCAAAATTGAAAAATGGAAGCTCTCGAGAAATTCAAATGGTCATAACTTTTCACACAGAGGTCCGATTCAGGCACTTAATATATAGAGATGCTCGAAATTGAACAACGGAAATTCTCAAGAAATTGAAATGGTCATAACTTTTCACTCGGATGTGCAATTCAGGTGCATGACCTATCGACACGCTCGAAATTGAACAACAGGAGCTCTCGAGAAATTCAAATGGTCAAAACTTTTCACACGGAGGTCCAATTAAGGCGCATCACATATCGAGACGCTCGAAATTGAACAACGGAAGCTCTGAAAAAATTAAAATGCAAATAACTTTTCACTCGAATGTCCAATTCAGGCGCATCACATATCGAGACGCTCGAAATTGAACAACGGAAGCTCTCCAAAAATTCAAATGGTCATAACTTTTCACTCGAATGTCCGATTCAGGCGCATCACATATCGAGACGCTCGGAATTGAACAACGGAAGCTATCGAGAAATTCAAATGGTCATAACTTTTCACACGGAAGTCCGATTCAGGCGCTTAATATATTGAGACGCTCGAAATTGAACAACGGAAGCTCTCGAGAAATTCAAATGGGCATAACTTTTCACACGGAAGTCCGATTCAGGCGCTTAATATATTGAGATGCTGGAAATTCAACAACGGAAGCTCTAGAAAAATTCAAATGGTCATAACTTTGCTCATGGGGGTTAGATTCAGGCGTATAATATATAGAGACGCTCGAAATTGAACAACTAAAGCTCTCGTGAAATTCAAATGGTCATAACTTTTCACACGGAGGTTAGATTCAAGCGCATAATATATAGAGAAGCTCGAAATATAACAACTAAAGCTCTCGCGAAATTCAAATGGTCATAACTTTTACCTCGGATGTCTGATTCAGGCGCATAATATATCGAGACGCTCGAAATTTAACAACGGAAGCTCTCGAGAAATTCATATGGTCATAACTTTTAACACGAATGTCCGATTCAGGCACTTAATATATCGAGACGCTCAAAATTGAAAAACGAAAGCTCTCGAGAAATTCAAATGGTCATAACTTTTCAGACGGAGGTCCGGTTCAGGCGCTTACTATATTGTGATACTCGAAATTGAAAAACGAAATTCTCGAGAAACTGAAATGGTCATAATTTTTCACTCGGATGTCCAATTCAGGTGCATCACATATCGAGACGCTTGAAATTGAACAACATGAGCTCTTGAGAAATTCAAATGGTCAGAACTTTTCACACGGAGGTCCAATTCAGACGCATCACATATCGAGACGCTCGAAATTGAACAACGGAAGCTCTGAAAAAAGTCAAATGCTAATAACTTTTCACTCAAATGTCCAATTCTGGCGCAACACACATCGAGACGCTCGAAATTGAACAACGAAAGCTCTCCAGAAATTCAAATGGTGAAAACTTTTCACACGAAGGTCCGACTCAGGCGCATTATATATCGAGACGTTCATAATTGAACAACGGAAGCCCTCGAGAAATTCAAATGGTCATAACTTTTCACTCGGATGTCCGATTCAGGCGCATCACATATCGAGACGCTCGGAATTGAACAACGGAAGCTATGAAGAAATTCAAATGGTCATAACATTTCACTCGAATGTCTGATTCAGGTGCATCACATATCGAGACGCTCGGAATTGAACAACGGAAGCTATGAAGAAATTCAAATGGTCATAACTTTTCACACGGAAGTCCGATTCAGGCGCTTAATATATTGAGACGCTCGAAATTGAACAACGGAAGCTCTCGAGAAATTCAAATGGGCATAACTTTTCACACGGAAGTCCGATTCAGGCGCTTAATATATTGAGATGCTGGAAATTCAACAACGGAAGCTCTAGAAAAATTCAAATGGTCATAACTTTGCTCATGGGGGTTAGATTCAGGCTTATAATATATACAGACGCTCGAAATTGAACAACTAAAGTTCTCGTGAAATTCAAATGGTCAAAACTTTTCACACGGAGGTTAGATTCACGCGCATAATATATAGAGAAGCTCGAAATATAACAACTAAAGCTCTCGCGAAATTCAAATGGTCATATCTTTTAACTCGGATGTCCGATTCAGGCACTTAATATATCGAGACGCTCAAATTGAAAACGAAGCTCTCGAGAAATTCAAATGGTCATAACTTTTGAGACGGAGGTCCGGTTCAGGCGCTTACTATATTGTGATACTCGAAATTGAAAAACGGAAATTCCCGAGAAATGAAATGGTCATAATTTTCACTCGGATGTCCAATTCAGGTGCATCACATATCGAGACGCTCGAAATTGAACAACATGAGCTCTTGAGAAATTCAAATGGTCAGAACTTTTCACACGGAGGTCCAATTCAGACGCATTACATATCGAGAAGCTCGAAATTGAACAACGGAAGCTCTGAAAAAATTCAAATGCTAATAACTTTTCACTCGGATGTCCAATTCAGGCGCAACACACATCGAGACGCTCGAAATTGAACAACGAAAGCTCTCCAGAAATTCAAATGGTGAACACTTTTCACACGATGGTCCAATTCAGGCGCATTATATATTGAGACGTTCATAATTGAACAACGGAAGCCCTCGAGAAATTCAAATGGTCATAACTTTTCACTCGGATGTCCGATTCAGGCGCATCACATATCGAGACGCTCGGAATTGAACAACGGAAGCTATGAAGAAATTCAAATGGTCATAACATTTCACTCGAATGTCCGATTCAGGTGCATCACATATCGAGACGCTCGGAATTGAACAACGGAAGCTATGAAGAAATTCAAATGGTCATAACTTTTCACACGGAAGTCCGATTCAGGCGCTTAATATATTGAGACGCTCGAAATTGAACAACGGAAGCTCTCGAGAAATTCAAATGGGCATAACTTTTCACACGGAAGTCCGATTCAGGCGCTTAATATATTGAGATGCTGGAAATTCAACAACGGAAGCTCTAGAAAAATTCAAATGGTCATAACTTTGCTCATGGGGGTTAGATTCAGGCTTATAATATATACAGACGCTCGAAATTGAACAACTAAAGTTCTCGTGAAATTCAAATGGTCAAAACTTTTCACACGGAGGTTAGATTCAAGCGCATAATATATAGAAAAGCTCGAAATATAACAACTAAAGCTCTCGCGAAATTCAAATGGTCATAACTTTTAACTCGGATGTCCGATTCAGGCACTTAAGATATCGAGACGCTCAAAATTGAAAAACGAAAGCTCTCGAGAAATTCAAATGGTCATAACTTTTGAGACGGAGGTCCGGTTCAGGCGCTTACTATATTGTGATACTCGAAATTGAAAAACGGAAATTCCCGAGAAACTGAAATGGTCATAATTTTTCACTCGGATGTCCAATTCAGGTGCATCACATATCGAGACGCTCGAAATTGAACAACATGAGCTCTTGAGAAATTCAAATGGTCAGAACTTTTCACACGGAGGTCCAATTCAGACGCATTACATATCGAGAAGCTCGAAATTGAACAACGGAAGCTCTGAAAAAATTCAAATGCTAATAACTTTTCACTCGGATGTCCAATTCAGGCGCAACACACATCGAGACGCTCGAAATTGAACAACGAAAGCTCTCCAGAAATTCAAATGGTGAAAACTTTTCACACGATGGTCCAATTCAGGCGCATTATATATTGAGACGTTCATAATTGAACAACGGAAGCCCTCGAGAAATTCAAATGGTCATAACTTTTCACTCGGATGTCCGATTCAGGCGCATCACATATCGAGACGCTCGGAATTGAACAACGGAAGCTATGAAGAAATTCAAATGGTCATAACATTTCACTCGAATGTCCGATTCAGGTGCATCACATATCGAGACGCTCGGAATTGAACAACGGAAGCTATGAAGAAATTCAAATGGTCATAACTTTTCACACGGAAGTCCGATTCAGGCGCTTAATATATTGAGACGCTCGAAATTGAACAACGGAAGCTCTCGAGAAATTCAAATGGGCATAACTTTTCACACGGAAGTCCGATTCAGGCGCTTAATATATTGAGATGCTGGAAATTCAACAACGGAAGCTCTAGAAAAATTCAAATGGTCATAACTTTGCTCATGGGGGTTAGATTCAGGCTTATAATATATACAGACGCTCGAAATTGAACAACTAAAGTTCTCGTGAAATTCAAATGGTCAAAACTTTTCACACGGAGGTTAGATTCAAGCGCATAATATATAGAAAAGCTCGAAATATAACAACTAAAGCTCTCGCGAAATTCAAATGGTCATAACTTTTAACTCGGATGTCCGATTCAGGCACTTAATATATCGAGACGCTCAAAATTGAAAAACGAAAGCTCTCGAGAAATTCAAATGGTCATAACTTTTGAGACGGAGGTCCGGTTCAGGCGCTTACTATATTGTGATACTCGAAATTGAAAAACGGAAATTCCCGAGAAACTGAAATGGTCATAATTTTTCACTCGGATGTCCAATTCAGGTGCATCACATATCGAGACGCTCGAAATTGAACAACATGAGCTCTTGAGAAATTCAAATGGTCAGAACTTTTCACACGGAGGTCCAATTCAGACGCATCACATACCAAGACGCTCGAAATTGAACAATGGAAGCTCTGAAAAAATTCAAATGTTAATAACTTTTCACTCGAATGTCCAATTCAGGCGCAACACACATCGAGACGCTCGAAATTGAACAACGAAAGCTCTCCAGAAATTCAAATGGTGAAAACTTTTCACACGAAGGTCTGATTCAGGCGCATTATATATCGAGACGTTCATAATTGAACAACGGAAGCCCTCGAGAAATTCAAATGGTCATAACTTTTAACACGGATGTCCGATTCAGGCGCATCACATATCGAGACGCTCAGAATTGAACAACGGAAGCTATGAAGAAATTCAAATGGTCATAACTTTTCACTCGAATGTCCGATTCAGGCGCATCACATATCGAGACGCTCGGAATTGAACAACGGAAGCTATGAAGAAATTCAAATGGTCATAACTTTTCACACGGAAGTCCGATTCAGGCGCTTAATATATTGAGACGCTCGAAATTGAACAACGGAAGCTCTCGAGAAATTCAAATGGGCATAACTTTTCACACGGAAGTCCGATTCAGGCGCTTAATATATTGAGATGCTGGAAATTCAACAACGGAAGCTCTAGAAAAATTCAAATGGTCATAACTTTGCTCATGGGGGTTAGATTCAGGCTTATAATATATACAAACGCTCGAAATTGAACAACTAAAGTTCTCGTGAAATTCAAATGGTCAAAACTTTTCACACGGAGGTTAGATTCACGCGCATAATATATAGAGAAGCTCGAAATATAAAACCTAAAGCTCTCGCGAAATTCAAATGGTCATATCTTTTAACTCGGATGTCTGATTCAGGCGCATAATATATCGAGACGCTTGTAATTGAGCAACGGAAGCTCTCGAGAAATTCAAAATGGCCATAACTATTCACTCGTATGTCCGATTCAGGCGCATAATATATAGAGACGCTCGAAATTGAGCAACGGGAGCTCTCGAGAAATTTAAATGGTCAAAACTTTTCAGACGGAGGTCCAATTAAGGCGCATCACATATCGAGACGCTCGAAATTGAACAACGGAAGCTCTGAAAAAATTAAAATGCAAATAACTTTTCACTCGAATGTCCAATTCAGGCGTATCACATATCCAGACGCTCGAAATTGAACAACGGAAGCTCTCCAAAAATTCAAATGGTCATAAATTTTCAGTCGGATGTCTGATTCAGGCGCTTAATATATCATGATGCTCGAAATTGAACAACAGGAGCTCTCGAGAAATTAAAAGGGTCATAACTTTGCACTCGAATGTCCGATTCGGGCGCATCATATATCAAGACGCTCGAAATTGAACAACGGAGGCTCTCGAGAAATTTAAATTGTCATAAGTTTTCACTCGGATGTCCGATTCAGGCACATCACATATCGAGACGCTCGAAATTGAACAACGGAAGCTTTCGAGAAATTCAAATGGTCATAAGTTATCACACGGAGGTCCGATTCAGGAACATCACATATCGAGACGCTCGAAATTGAACAACGGAAGCTCTCGAGAAATTCAAATGGGCATAACTTTTCACACGGAAATCCGATTCAGGCGCTTAATATATTGAGATGCTGGAAATTCA
>NW_021144050.1:0-34430 GCF_004193775.1 Glycine soja
GGTCATAACGTTTCACTCGGAGGTCCGATGCAGGTGCATAATATATCGAGACGCTCGAAATTGAACAACAGAAGCTCTCCAGCAATTCAAATGGTCATAACTTTTAACTCGGAGGTCTGATTGAGGCACGTTATATATCGAGACGCTCGAAATTGAACAATGGAAGCTCTTGAGCAATTCAAATGGTCATAACTTTTCACTCTGAGGTCGGATTCAGGCGCATAGTATATCGAGAAGCTCGAAATTGAACAACGGAAGCTCTCGAGAAATTCAAATGCTCATAACTTTTAACTCGGAGGTCCGATTGAGGCGCATAATATATCGAGACGCTCGAAATTGAACAATGGAAGCTCTTGAGCAATTCAAATGGTCATAACTTTTTACTCGGATTTCCGATTCAGGCACATAATATATCGAGACGCTCGAAATTGAACAACAGAAGCTCTCCAGCAATTCAAATGGTCATAACTTTTCACTCGGAGGTCCGATTCAGGCGCATAATATATCGAGACGCTCGAAATTGAACAATGGAAGCTCTTGAGCAATTCAAATGGTCATAACTTTTCACTCGGAGGTCCGATTCAGGTGCATAATATATCGAGATGCTCGAAATTGAACAATGGAACCTCTTGAGCAATTCAAATGGTCATAACTTTTCACTCGGAGGTCCGATTCAGGCGCATAATATATCGAGACGCTCGAAATTGAACAATGGAAGCTCTTGAGCAATTCAAATGGTCATAACTTTTCACTCGGAGGTCCGATTCAGGCGCATAATATATCGAGACGCTCGAAATTGAACAATGGAAGCTCTTGAGCAATTCAAATGGTCATAACTTTTCACTCGGAGGTCCGATTCAGGCGCATAATATATCGAGACGCTCGAAATTGAACAACGGAAGCTCTTGAGCAATTCAAATGGTCATAACTTTTTACTCGGAGGTCTGATTCAGACGCATAATATATCGAGATGCTCGAAATTGAACAATGGAAGCTCTCGAGAAATTCAAATGGTCATAACTTTTCACTCGGAGGTCCGATTCAGGCGCATAATATATCGAGACGCTCGAAATTGAACAATGGAAGCTCTTGAGCAATTCAAATGGTCATAACTTTTCACTCGGAGGTCCGATTCAGGCCATAATATATCGAGACGCTCGAAATTGAACAATGGAAGCTCTTGAGCAATTCAAATGGTCATAACTTTTAACTCGGAGGTCGATTGAGGCGCATAATATATCGAGACGCTCGAAATTGAACAATGGAAGCTCTTGAGCAATTCAAATGGTCATAACTTTTCACTCGGAGGTCGGATTCAGGCGCATAGTATATCGAGACGCTCGAAATTGAACAACGGAAGCTCTCGAGAAATTCAAATGCTCATAACTTTTAACTCGGAGGTCAAGATTGAGGCGCATAATATATCGAGACGCTCGAAATTGAACAATGGAAGCTCTTGAGCAATTCAAATGGTCATAACTTTTCACTCGGAGGTCCGATTCAGGCGCATAATATATCGAGACGCTCGAAATTGAACAATGGAAGCTCTTGAGCAATTCAAATGGTCATAACTTTTCACTCGGAGGTCGGATTCAGGCGCATATATATCGAGACGCTCGAAATTGAACAATGGAAGCTCTTGAGCAATTCAAATGGTCATAACTTTTCACTCGGAGGTCCGATTCAGGCGCATAATATATCGAGACGCTCGAAATTGAACAATGGAAGCTCTCGAGCAATTCAAATGGTCATAACTTTTAACTCGGAGGTCCGATTGAGGCGCATAATATATCGAGACGCTCGAAATTGAACAATGGAAGCTCTTGAGCAATTCAAATGGTCATAACTTTTCACTCTGAGGTCGGATTCAGGCGCATAGTATATCGAGAAGCTCGAAATTGAACAACGGAAGCTCTCGAGAAATTCAAATGCTCATAACTTTTAACTCGGAGGTCCGATTGAGGCGCATAATATATCGAGACGCTCGAAATTGAACAATGGAAGCTCTTGAGCAATTCAAATGGTCATAACTTTTTACTCGGATTTCCGATTCAGGCACATAATATATCGAGACGCTCGAAATTGAACAACAGAAGCTCTCCAGCAATTCAAATGGTCATAACTTTTAACTCGGAGGTCTGATTGAGGCACGTTATATATCGAGACGCTCGAAATTGAACAATGGAAGCTCTTGAGCAATTCAAATGGTCATAACTTTTCACTCGGAGGTCGATTCAGGCGCATATATATCGAGAGCTCGAAATTGAACAATGGAACCTCTTGAGCAATTAAATGGTCATAACTTTTCACTCGGAGGTCCGATTCAGGCGCATAATATATCGAGACGCTCGAAATTGAACAAGGAAGCTCTGAGCAATTCAAATGGTCATAACTTTTCACTCGGAGGTCCGATTCAGGCGCATAATATATCGAGACGCTCGAAATTGAACAATGGAAGCTCTTGAGCAATTCAAATGGTCATAACTTTTCACTCGGAGGTCCGATTCAGGCGCATAATATATCGAGACGCTCGAAATTGAACAATGGAAGCTCTTGAGCAATTCAAATGGTCATAACTTTTCACTCGGAGGTCCGATTCAGGCGCATAATATATCGAGACGCTCGAAATTGAACAACGGAAGCTCTCGAGAAATTCAAATGCTCATAACTTTTCACTCGGAGGTCCGATTCAGGCGCATAATATATCGAGACGCTCGAAATTGAACAATGGAAGCTCTTGAGCAATTCAAATGGTCATAACTTTTTACTCGGATTTCCGATTCAGGCACATAATATATCGAGACGCTCGAAATTGAACAACAGAAGCTCTCCAGCAATTCAAATGGTCATAACTTTTAACTCGGAGGTCTGATTGAGGCACGTTATATATCGAGACGCTCGAAATTGAACAATGGAAGCTCTTGAGCAATTCAAATGGTCATAACTTTTCACTCTGAGGTCGGATTCAGGCGCATAGTATATCGAGAAGCTCGAAATTGAACAACGGAAGCTCTCGAGAATTCAAATGGTCATAACTTTTAACTCGGAGGTCCGATTGAGGCGCATAATATATCGAGACGCTCGAAATTGAACAATGGAAGCTCTTGAGCAATTCAAATGGTCATAACTTTTCACTCGGATTTCCGATTCAGGCACATAATATATCGAGACGCTCGAAATTGAACAACAGAAGCTCTCGAGAATTCAAATGGTCATAACTTTTAAATCGGAGGTCTGATTGAGGCGCATTATATATCGAGACGCTCGAAATTGAACAATGGAAGCTCTTGAGCAATTCAAATGGTCATAACTTTTCACTCTGAGGTCGGATTCAGGCGCATAGTATATCGAGAAGCTCGAAATTGAACAACGGAAGCTCTCGAGAAATTCAAATGCTCATAACTTTTAACTCGGAGGTCCGATTGAGGCGCATAATATATCGAGACGCTCGAAATTGAACAATGGAAGCTCTTGAGCAATTCAAATGGTCATAACTTTTCACTCGGAGGTCCGATTCAGGCGCATAATATATCGAGACGCTCGAAATTGAACAATGGAAGCTCTCCAGCAATTCAAATGGTCATAACTTTTAACTCGGAGGTCTGATTGAGGCACGTTATATATCGAGACGCTCGAAATTGAACAATGGAAGCTCTTGAGCAATTCAAATGGTCATAACTTTTCACTCTGAGGTCGGATTCAGGCGCATTGTATATCGAGAAGCTCGAAATTGAACAATGGAAGCTCTTGAGCAATTCAAATGGTCATAACCTTTTACTCGGAGGTCCGATTCAGGCGCATAATATATCGAGACGCTCGAAATTGAACAATGGAAGCTCTTGAGCAATTCAAATGGTCATAACTTTTCACTCGGAGGTCCGATTCAGGCGCATAATATATCGAGACGCTCGAAATTGAACAATGGAAGCTCTTGAGCAATTCAAATGGTCATAACTTTTCACTCGGAGGTCCGATTCAGGCGCATAGTATATCGAGACGCTCGAAATTGAACAACGGAAGCTCTCGAGACATTCAAATGCTCATAACTTTTAACTCGGAGGTCCGATTGAGGCGCATAATATATCGAGACGCTCGAAATTGAACAATGGAAGCTCTTGAGCAATTCAAATGGTCATAACTTTTCACTCTGAGGTCGGATTCAGGCGCATAGTATATCGAGACGCTCGAAATTGAACAACGGAAGCTCTCCAGTAATTCAAATGGTCATAACTTTTAACTCGGAGGTCCGATTGAGGCGCATAATATATCGAGACGCTCGAAATTGAACAATGGAAGCTCTTGAGCAATTCAAATGGTCATAACTTTTCACTCGGAGGTCCGATTCAGGCGCATAATATATCGAGACGCTCGAAATTGAACAATGGAAGCTCTTGAGCAATTCAAATGGTCATAACTTTTCACTCGGAGGTCGGATTCAGGCGCATAGTATATCGAGACGCTCGAAATTGAACAACGGAAGCTCTCGAGAAATTCAAATGCTCATAACTTTTAACTCGGAGGTCCGATTGAGGCGCATAATATATCGAGACGCTCGAAATTGAACAATGGAAGCTCTTGAGCAATTCAAATGGTCATAACTTTTCACTCGGAGGTCCGATTCAGGCGCATAATATATCGAGACGCTCGAAATTGAACAATGGAAGCTCTTGAGCAATTCAAATGGTCATAACTTTTAACTCGGAGGTCTGATTGAGGCGCATTATATATCGAGACGCTCGAAATTGAACAATGGAAGCTCTTGAGCAATTCAAATGGTCATAACTTTTCACTCGAGGTCGATTCAGGCGCATATATATCGAGACGCTCGAAATTGAACAATGGAAGCTCTTGAGCAATTCAAATGGTCATAACTTTTCACTCGGAGGTCCGATTCAGGCGCATAATATATCGAGACGCTCGAAATTGAACAATGGAAGCTCTGAGCAATTCAAATGGTCATAACTTTTAACTCGGAGGTCCGATTGAGGCGCATAATATATCGAGACGCTCGAAATTGAACAATGGAAGCTCTTGAGCAATTCAAATGGTCATAACTTTTCACTCGGAGGTCCGATTCAGGCGCATAATATATCGAGACGCTCGAAATTGAACAACGGAAGCTCTCGAGAATTCAAATGGTCATAACTTTTAACTCGGAGGTCCGATTGAGGCGCATAATATATCGAGACGCTCGAAATTGAACAATGGAAGCTCTTGAGCAATTCAAATGGTCATAACTTTTCACTCGGAGGTCCGATTCAGGCGCATAATATATCGAGACGCTCGAAATTGAACAATGGAAGCTCTTGAGCAATTCAAATGGTCATAACTTTTACTCGGAGTCCGATTCAGGCCATAATATATCGAGACGCTCGAAATTGAACAAGGAAGCTCTCAGCAATTCAAATGGTCATAACTTTTAACTCGGACGTCTGATTGAGGCGCATTATATATCAAGACGCTCGAAATTGAACAATGGAAGCTCTTGAGCAATTCAAATGGTCATAACTTTTCACTCGGAGGTCGGATTCAGGCGCATAGTATATCGAGACGCTCGAAATTGAACAACGGAAGCTCTCGAGAAATTCAAATGCTCATAACTTTTAACTCGGAGGTCCGATTGAGGCGCATAATATATCGAGACGCTCGAAATTGAACAATGGAAGCTCTTGAGCAATTCAAATGGTCATAACTTTTCACTCGGAGGTCCGATTCAGGCGCATAATATATCGAGACGCTCGAAATTGAACAATGGAAGCTCTCCAGCAATTCAAATGGTCATAACTTTTAACTCGGAGGTCTGATTGAGGCGCGTTATATATCGAGACGCTCGAAATTGAACAATGGAAGCTCTTGAGCAATTCAAATGGTCATAACTTTTCACTCTGAGGTCGGATTCAGGCGCATTGTATATCGAGAAGCTCGAAATTGAACAACGGAAGCTCTCGAGAAATTCAAATGCTCATAACTTTTAACTCGGAGGTCCGATTGAGGCGCATAATATATCGAGACGCTCGAAATTGAACAATGGAAGCTCTTGAGCAATTCAAATGGTCATAACTTTTCACTCGGATTTCCGATTCAGGCACATAATATATCGAGACGCTCGAAATTGAACAACAGAAGCTCTCAGCAATTCAAATGGTCATAACTTTTAACTCGGAGGTCTGATTGAGGCACGTTATATATCGAGACGCTCGAAATTGAACAATGGAAGCTCTTGAGCAATTCAAATGGTCATAACTTTTCACTCTGAGGTCGGATTCAGGCGCATAGTATATCGAGAAGCTCGAAATTGAACAACGGAAGCTCTCGAGAAATTCAAATGCTCATAACTTTTAACTCGGAGGTCCGATTGAGGCGCATAATATATCGAGACGCTCGAAATTGAACAATGGAAGCTCTTGAGCAATTCAAATGGTCATAACTTTTACTCGGATTTCCGATTCAGGCACATAATATATCGAGACGCTCGAAATTGAACAACAGAAGCTCTCCAGCAATTCAAATGGTCATAACTTTTAACTCGGAGGTCTGATTGAGGCACGTTATATATCGAGACGCTCGAAATTGAACAATGGAAGCTCTTGAGCAATTCAAATGGTCATAACTTTTCACTCGGAGGTCCGATTCAGGCGCATAATATATCGAGACGCTCGAAATTGAACAATGGAAGCTCTTGAGCAATTCAAATGGTCATAACTTTTACTCGGAGGTCCGATTGAGGCGCATAATATATCGAGACGCTCGAAATTGAACAATGGAAGCTCTTGAGCAATTCAAATGGTCATAACTTTTCACTCGGAGGTCGGATTCAGGCGCATAGTATATCGAGACGCTCGAAATTGAACAACGGAAGCTCTCGAGAAATTCAAATGCTCATAACTTTTAACTCGGAGGTCCGATTGAGGCGCATAATATATCGAGACGCTCGAAATTGAACAATGGAAGCTCTTGAGCAATTCAAATGGTCATAACTTTTCACTCGGAGGTCCGATTCAGGCGCATAATATATCGAGACGCTCGAAATTGAACAATGGAAGCTCTCGAGCAATTCAAATGGTCATAACTTTTAACTCGGAGGTCGATTGAGGCCGTTATATATCGAGACGCTCGAAATTGAACAATGGAAGCTCTTGAGCAATTCAAATGGTCATAACTTTTCACTCGAGGTCGATTCAGGCGCATATATATCGAGAGCTCGAAATTGAACAATGGAACTCTTGAGCAATTAAATGGTCATAACTTTTCACTCGGAGGTCCGATTCAGGGCATAATATATCGAGACGCTCGAAATTGAACAACGGAAGCTCTCGAGAAATTCAAATGGTCATAACTTTTAACTCGGAGGTCCGATTGAGGCGCATAATATATCGAGACGCTCGAAATTGAACAATGGAAGCTCTTGAGCAATTCAAATGGTCATAACTTTTCACTCGGAGTCCGATTCAGGCGCATAATATATCGAGACGCTCGAAATTGAACAACGGAAGCTCTCGAGAATTCAAATGGTCATAACTTTTAACTCGGAGGTCCGATTGAGGCGCATAATATATCGAGACGCTCGAAATTGAACAATGGAAGCTCTTGAGCAATTCAAATGGTCATAACTTTTCACTCGGAGGTCCGATTCAGGCGCATAATATATCGAGACGCTCGAAATTGAACAATGGAAGCTCTTGAGCAATTCAAATGGTCATAACTTTTACTTCGGAGGTCCGATTGAGGCCATAATATATCGAGACGCTCGAAATTGAACAACGGAAGCTCTCGAGAAATTCAAATGGTCATAACTTTTAACTCGGAGGTCTGATTGAGGCGCATATATATCGAGACGCTCGAAATTGAACAATGGAAGCTCTTGAGCAATTCAAATGGTCATAACTTTTCACTCGGAGGTCGGATTCAGGCGCATAGTATATCGAGACGCTCGAAATTGAACAACGGAAGCTCTCGAGAAATTCAAATGGTCATAACTTTTAACTCGGAGGTCCGATTGAGGCGCATAATATATCGAGACGCTCGAAATTGAACAATGGAAGCTCTTGAGCAATTCAAATGGTCATAACTTTTCACTCGGAGGTCCGATTCAGGCGCATAATATATCGAGACGCTCGAAATTGAACAATGGAAGCTCTCGAGCAATTCAAATGGTCATAACTTTTCACTCGGAGGTCCGATTCAGGCGCATAATATATCGAGACGCTCGAAATTGAACAACGGAAGCTCTCGAGAAATTCAAATGCTCATAACTTTTAACTCGGAGGTCCGATTGAGGCGCATAATATATCGAGACGCTCGAAATTGAACAATGGAAGCTCTTGAGCAATTCAAATGGTCATAACTTTTCACTCGGAGGTCCGATTCAGGCGCATAATATATCGAGACGCTCGAAATTGAACAACGGAAGCTCTCGAGAAATTCAAATGGTCATAACTTTTAACTCGGAGGTCGATTGAGGCGCATTATATATCGAGACGCTCGAAATTGAACAATGGAAGCTCTTGAGCAATTCAAATGGTCATAACTTTTCACTCGGAGGTCCGATTCAGGCGCATAATATATCGAGACGCTCGAAATTGAACAACGGAAGCTCTTGAGCAATTCAAATGGTCATAACTTTTCACTCGGAGGTCCGATTGAGGCGCATAATATATCGAGACGCTCGAAATTGAACAATGGAAGCTCTTGAGCAATTCAAATGGTCATAACTTTTCACTCGGAGGTCGATTCAGGCGCATAATATATCGAGACGCTCGAAATTGAACAACGGAAGCTCTCGAGAAATTCAAATGCTCATAACTTTTAACTCGGAGGTCCGATTGAGGCGCATAATATATCGAGACGCTCGAAATTGAACAATGGAAGCTCTTGAGCAATTCAAATGGTCATAACGTTTCACTCGGAGGTCCGATTCAGGTGCATAATATATCGAGACGCTCGAAATTGAACAATGGAAGCTCTCCAGCAATTCAAATGGTCATAACTTTTAACTCGGAGGTCGGATTCAGGCGCGTTATATATCGAGACGCTCGAAATTGAACAATGGAAGCTCTTGAGCAATTCAAATGGTCATAACTTTCACTCTGAGGTCGGATTCAGGCGCATGTATATCGAGAAGCTCGAAATTGAACAACGGAAGCTCTCGAGAAATTCAAATGCTCATAACTTTTAACTCGGAGGTCGATTGAGGCGCATAATATATCGAGACGCTCGAAATTGAACAATGGAAGCTCTTGAGCAATTCAAATGGTCATAACTTTTACTCGGATTTCCGATTCAGGCACATAATATATCGAGACGCTCGAAATTGAACAACAGAAGCTCTCAGCAATTCAAATGGTCATAACTTTTAACTCGGAGGTCTGATTGAGGCGCATTATATATCGAGACGCTCGAAATTGAACAATGGAAGCTCTTGAGCAATTCAAATGGTCATAACTTTTCACTCTGAGGTCGGATTCAGGCGCATTGTATATCGAGACGCTCGAAATTGAACAACGGAAGCTCTCGAGAAATTCAAATGCTCATAACTTTTAACTCGGAGGTCCGATTGAGGCGCATAATATATCGAGACGCTCGAAATTGAACAATGGAAGCTCTTGAGCAATTCAAATGGTCATAACTTTTCACTCGGAGTCCGATTCAGGCACATAATATATCGAGACGCTCGAAATTGAACAATGGAAGCTCTCAGCAATTCAAATGGTCATAACTTTTAACTCGGAGGTCTGATTGAGGCACGTTATATATCGAGACGCTCGAAATTGAACAATGGAAGCTCTTGAGCAATTCAAATGGTCATAACTTTTCACTCGGAGGTCCGATTCAGGTGCATAATATATCGAGACGCTCGAAATTGAACAATGGAAGCTCTCCAGCAATTCAAATGGTCATAACTTTTAACTCGGAGGTCTGATTGAGGCACGTTATATATCGAGACGCTCGAAATTGAACAATGGAAGCTCTTGAGCAATTCAAATGGTCATAACTTTTCACTCTGAGGTCGGATTCAGGCGCATAGTATATCGAGAAGCTCGAAATTGAACAACGGAAGCTCTCGAGAAATTCAAATGCTCATAACTTTTAACTCGGAGGTCCGATTGAGGCGCATAATATATCGAGACGCTCGAAATTGAACAATGGAAGCTCTTGAGCAATTCAAATGGTCATAACGTTTCACTCGGAGGTCCGATGCAGGTGCATAATATATCGAGACGCTCGAAATTGAACAATGGAAGCTCTCCAGCAATTCAAATGGTCATAACTTTTAAGTCGGAGGTCTGATTGAGGCACGTTATATATCGAGACGCTCGAAATTGAACAATGGAAGCTCTTGAGCAATTCAAATGGTCATAACTTTTCACTCTGAGGTCGGATTCAGGCGCATTGTATATCGAGAAGCTCGAAATTGAACAATGGAACCTCTTGACCAATTTAAATGGTCATAACTTTTCACTCGGAGGTCCGCTTCAGGGCATAATATATCGAGACGCTCGAAATTGAACAACGGAAGCTCTCGAGAAATTCAAATGCTCATAACTTTTAACTCGGAGGTCCGATTGAGGCGCATAATATATCGAGACGCTCGAAATTGAACAATGGAAGCTCTTGAGCAATTCAAATGGTCATAACTTTTTACTCGGATTTCCGATTCAGGCACATAATATATCGAGACGCTCGAAATTGAACAACGGAAGCTCTCGAGAAATTTAAATGCTCATAACTTTTAACTCGGAGGTCCGATTGAGGCGCATAATATATCGAGACGCTCGAAATTGAACAACGGAAGCTCTCGAGAAATTGAAATGCTCATAACTTTTCACTCGGAGGTCCGATTCAGGCGCATAATATATCGAGACGCTCGAAATTGAACAATGGAAGCTCTTGAGCAATTCAAATGGTCATAACTTTTTACTCGGATGTCCGATTCAGGCACATAATATATCGAGACGCTCGAAATAGAACAACAGAAACTCTCCAGCAATTCAAATGGTCATAACTTTTAACTCGGAGGTCTGATTGAGGCACGTTATATATCGAGACGCTCGAAATTGAACAATGGAAGCTCTTGAGCAATTCAAATGGTCATAAATTTTCACTCGGAGGTCGGATTCAGGCGCATAGTATATCGAGACGCTTGAAATTGAACAACGGAAGCTCTCGAGAAATTCAAATGCTCAAAAGTTTTAACTCAGAGGTCCGATTGAGGCGCATAATATATCGAGACGCTCGAAATTGAACAATGGAAGCTCTTGAGCAATTCAAATGGTCATAACGTTTCACTCGGAGGTCCGATGCAGGTGCATAATATATCGAGACGCTCGAAATTGAACAATGGAAGCTCTCCAGCAATTCAAATGGTCATAACGTTTCACTCGGAGGTCCGATGCAGGCGCATAGTATATCGAGACGCTCGAAATTGAACAACGGAAGCTCTCGAGAAATTCAAATGCTCATAACTTTAAACCCGGAGGTCCGATTGAGGCACATAATATATCGAGACGCTCGAAATTGAACAATGGAAGCTCTTGAGCAATTCAAATGGTCATGCGACCATTCTTTGGTCCTTGTGAGGTGCTTGGCACCCATCATTAGGCAATTTATGAAATTCCAGGACATGCCAAAAAACCAAAAAATATTGATGCACAATCCGTAAGTTTCCGTGACACACCGGAAATCAAATGGAAGCATCGTTGCATAATTAAGTGAGATTCCGTAACATTCCGTAAGTCAAAAGGGGGATGATTATGTAATCCGCAAGGTTCCGTAACATTACGGAAAGAAAACAAGTATCGTTACGAGATTCGTAAGTTTCCGTAACTTTACGAAAAAAGAATCACCAAAAAAGGTAAGGGGGTGAACTTATCAAGATAGGGGTGTAAATAGCAATTCAAATCTAGGCCCTTCTAGAACATTTTGGAAGTTGGGTTGCTTAAGGAGGAAGCAACTGGGCGGCAAGCTCCTCCACGTTTTTGAAAAATGGTTTTCGGGGCTTCCGCGGCTTCCGTAATACTTCCGTAAAATTTCCGAAAACCTTGGGTAAGCATATTCCACTTAACATTGGTAAAAGGGAAAAGAAAAAAGATGAAAATCAAATTCGAAAACAGTTCCGTAAGGCTTCCGTAACTTTTCCGTAAAATACGAAAAGGGGGGTGAACTTAGTAATTCGGGTGCGCTTAGAAATCTTCTTCATTAAGTCTTTGGGCGGCAAGCACCTCCTTTTTTTTCTATAAATAGGGGAGGGGGGAGCTGTTTCAAAATGTTCAGCCCCTTTGGCACTTCTCTCTCTTTCGAATTTGCTTGGAAAAATCGTTTCCGTGAAGAAAATCTACGCCGAGGCGCTTCCGAAACGCTTCCGTAAGCGATTCTGTGGAAATTCTTCATCGTTCTTCACCGTTCTTCATCCGTTCTTCGTTCGTTCTTCGTTCTTCAACGGGTAAGTTTTCGAATTCGAGACTTTCAATTCATTTCTTGTTTTGTGTACTTTCACTTTAATTTCGTTTACTTTCAGTTTTCTTTTCTTCCGTTTTTAACGTGCTTTAACCGTTTATTTAAGCCGTTTTCTCGTCTAATAAATGATAAAATGAATTTCAACCGATCATTTGTGTTGTAATCTCGTTTAATCACTGTTAAAACGAAATCTAACCGATCGTTCACGCTATAACCTCGGTTAAACCAAAAAAAGTAAAATAATAATAAAATAATCAAAATATCTTGAAAAATAATAATAAAATAATCAAAATATCTTTGAGTGAAATAATAAAAAAAAAAATCAATCGGACGTTTTTCTTTGGAAGTTTCCTTGAATGAATTGATTAATAACCAAAGTGAAACTAAGACTAAAATCAACTCACAAATCAAGTTTTGTCCGAAAAATCACTAAAAACCGTTTTAAAGTCCAACGCCTTAAACGGTCCTCTTTGCTTTTATCGGTTAACATGGACCGTTCAAAAGCATAAAATCAACATGTGACTTTACCGCTTTTGCAAGAACTACGTAGGTCTGATTTCCTCATCGCAATTGAGGATACGTAGGAGCAAAAGCCCCGCTTTTGTCGACCACCCCAAGAGATCGTTAATGGTCCAAATGCCTTAACGTTTCTCTCCTTTCAAAAACAAGAGATCGTTAATGGTCCAACGCTTTAACGTTTCTCTCCTTTCAAAATCAAAAGACCGTTTGATGGTCCAATACCTTAAATGACCTTTTGTTCAAATAAAAAACATATTTTGCAAAAAAGATAAAAAACAACTTAACCAAACACTTTGTTCCGAAAGAACTACGTAGGTCTGATTTCCTCATCGCAAATTGAGGAATACGTAGGAGCAAAGGGAAACACCCTTGTCGACCACAAAAAGAGAAAAAATATAAAAAGGGTATAAAGGATATAAGGACATAAAAGGGAACGTAAAAATCAAAGTCATGTTTGCACATTCGATTAAAGGCTGTCGTCCCTTGTGACGGACGTGTGGGGTGCTAATACCTTCCCCGCGCGTAAATACAACTCCCGAACCTTTCACTTAAAAGTTCGTAGATCGCGTCTTTTCCGGTTTTTCCGACGTTTTCCTCAAATAAACGTTGGTGGCGACTCCGCGCGTATTCCTTTCGTGGAACACGCATCCCGCGAGTCACGCGTCGCCCTCCCGCCGAAGGGTAGGTTGCGACAGTTGGCGACTCCACTGGGGACTGTTTTTAGAGAGTTAGGCCATTTAATTTTGTGCAATGTTTTACCGTGACTTACCCCTTTGTTGGTTTCTTTTCATTATGTTCTTGTGTATATAAACTCTTTGTTGCTTTTAGTGCGTTTTAGAATGTATGCATGAGGTAAATATTTATTCATTTGATGCACACAAACACTAACACTATTTGCACACACTGTGAGTGAAAAAGGGCCCTATACCCGGGTTCATGGGAACATAAGGAGTGGAGGTGAATCTGTAATCATGCTAGGTCTCCGACTTGCTTGATTACAGTGAACCCTCATCTAGAGCTTTTCTCTTTGAAAACTTATTGTTGCTAGTAGTCCCTACTGCTGCAATATGTTCTTCGAAGGGGATGATACCTCTAGAAACCATCAAAAGAGATATGACTACCTTGGGGATTATTGCTAAAAGCCTAGTTATCTCTCTCCCTTATAGGTCCCTTAAATAGGGGCACGGAGCAAACACGCGGCGTGCCATTTTTCACACTGCCATGCATAAGTGTCATATACCCTTTTACTTATATTCACACTGCCTTTCGCATATGCATCGCACATGGGTTCTGTCTTGATCCCCTCTGTAAACAAACCAACGAAGGGTCCGTGTCACCATTTTAAATACATACGTTGGGGCACTTTGCTACCCCTAGACGTTGTATCTAAGAAGGAGACAGTTTCTCGGGCTCCCGTATTCGTAAATTGCATCTGTGTCATATGCATTTCTTCATGCATTCATCCATTCCACCCATGATAGATGTCAGAGTTTTGATTCGCACTAGATTTTATTTCACTTTAGTAAAACATGGGATCAAGTCAAAAGCCTTCGCTTAAAAAGAGGTTCTATCAAGTCAAAATCAAGAGCTTAGAGGTCACTAGTTTAGGAGAGTTGGGGCAATTAATGGGTCAACTTCAACGGTAAGCCTTCCGCAAAGCCTATGGTAAGATTTGGGACCTAGCTAGGGTAGAAGTCTCCATGGAACCGATTGCATCCCTTTCCCAGTATTATGACCAGCCCCTAAGGTGCTTCACATTTGAGGACTTCCAGCTAGTGCCGACTGTGAAAGAGTTGGAAGAAATCCTGGGATGCCAACTGGGAGGAAGGAAGCCATATCTTTTCTTTGGGTTCTATCCCTCCACGACAAGAGTTGCCAAGGTAGTGAAAATCTCAGCACAAGAGTTGGAACGTCTAAAGCAAAACAGAAATGGAGTAGTCGGAGTACCAAGGAAGTGTTTGGAGGAAAGGGCAAAGGCCTTGGAAAATCAAGGCGAATGGGCTTTCTTTTATTGACATCTTGGCATTTTTTATCTTTGGAGCTGTCCTCTTTCCGAATATGGAAGGGTTAGTGGACCTAGCAGCGATTGACGCTTTCCTCGCCTTTCATCATGGCAAGGAAAGCCCGGTCGTCGCCATTTTGGCCATGTATGATACGTTCGACCGGGGATGTGAAAAGAGCAGCGCAAGAATTGTTTGTTGTGCACTGGCTCTCTATGTGTGGCTGGTTTCACACCTTTTTTCTCCAAGAAGGTAGGCCCGTCTATCCGCTACAAGGTCACCGCTCGTGCGTCGAAAAGGGAAAGGGTAATTGATTCATTGCACCAAGAGGCAACAATGTGGATGGACTGATTTGCTCTTACTTTGAACAGGAGTCAAGAACTTCCCCGATTGCTAGCCAAGGCCAAAGCAGTGGCAGACACCTACTCCGCCCCCGAGGAGATCCACGGACTTCTCAGCTATTGTCAGCATATGATAGACTTAATGGACCATATGATTAGAAACCGCTAGGAAGTTTGTATTGTCGCTCAGATCTTGACTAGTTATAACTTTTTGAAAAAAATGAGTTTATCCCACGTTTTTACTCCAAAAATCAGTGCGAATCAAGTCACTCCCACATTTTATCTCTAGCATGCATTGTATGTTGGTCTCGTCCTTTGTCACGGGAAGCCGGAAGGTCCATATCACCTTCTTAATTGTACACATGGGGCACTGCGCCCCCAAATGCGCAAGTAAGAAGAGATAATTTTCCGGGCTCTCGTGTCCGTAAAATGCATTCATATCATGCATCGCATAAGCATCTCTTCATAATATCATAATGAACATATCGTTCCTGCATTTGTCCGTTATCATATTCCAGCCTCACATTTTGCATGAGTCATGGCATCATCATGCATATGCGTTCAACAAACTTTTTGATCTGCAAAATTGCATACCATTTGTTTTCATGTTTGCTCATCCTTGTGTTTTCCTCTACAAAAACAAAAAAGGGGAAGCGTGAAACTTCACACTACATTCTTAGTTGCATGTGTTAGGCACCATGAGCCAACCATGTTGGGATCATAAACCCATTTCTAAAAAAAAAAAAACACACAACAACAAAACAAAATAATTGAACATGGTACCTAATGCATGGTTAACTAGGAAATGGTGTTTCTTCGGGCATCTCAATTTCATAATTACATTTTCCATGCATAGCTTAAAGTATGCCCGAGTCATTCATCCCTATGAGATGTTGTTGAAGTATTGGCGATCAGAATTGCCATTCCTTGGATTATAGGGTTGAACCAAGCTCATGCTTTTATAAAAAGGTTCATCAAGTCAAGTTGAAATATGGAAGTAACCGTCTTGCAAAATTGGGGCAAAAGATGAATCGAGTCACATCACTGCTTCGTCTACTGCCAAACATATTTAGGATTGTTGATGTCCTTGTTACTTCCAGTTTCACCTTGACAAAGATGTCATGGACCATGTTGAAAATCTAAATTGATTCAACCCCATATCCTGCGTAAAAATTCGCAATCTTCAACTGTACATCATTCGCATACATCCATGTTTTTCATTGGTTGCACTGCTCATTGCATTCTTTCCTTGAAAAATAAAATAAAATAAAATAAAATGAACTTAATCATTGTTATCAAAAAAAAAAAAAAAAAAACATGCTTTACGGCGTCCTCACCGAACTTGTGCTAGAGCTAGAGTAATGGGTGAAGTAGAGGAGATACAAGAGAAGATGAAGGCCGACATGGAGGCCATTAAAGAGAAAATGGCCATAATGATGGAGGCCATGATGAGCGTGAAGAAGATAATGGAAGCCAATGCGGTTGCAATTGCCGCTACCAGCATTGTTGCTAAGGTGAACCTGATGTCCCCATCCGGCATCAAGCAAATGAATCATCCAACCTCAAATATGGTAGGCAAAGATTTGGGAAGTACGGGCAGCCCCCATAATGTACAAATTCAAAACGAGCACGCCTTCCCGCCATATGGCTTGCCTCTCAACTATACGCCACCCAAAGTGGCGTACACTCCCAATAAGAATGTCAATAACTCCACTCCTATACCCATTGAGAGCCAACAACCCCAAACTGATCATGCACATGTCTCTTAAACCGTGGGGGGGACCCATGAAATTCCCCATCACAATCTAGCTGACTTCGAGCCTTGGCTCGGATATACCACTGAAGGGCAAGCAGTTGGTGGTATACCCCTACAAAACCCTTTGGAGGGCCCTCAGTATCACCCACAACTGCACCTCTTGCATTCCACAGCGGTTAAAAAACCCTCATGACTATGGCAGGAATGGGAAAGTTGGATCATCTAGAGGAAAGGCTCAGGGCCATTGAAGGAGGTGAAGATTATGCCTTTGCTAACCTAGAAGAGTTGTTCCTAATACCCAAACATGGTCATTCCCAAGTTCAAGGTGCCGGACTTTGGCAAGTACAAGGGGACAAACCCTAGGTTTTCAATGGATTGATCAAACATCAAACGACTCCATTGTCGTCACTCCAAAATGGTCAAGTGACTAAATCAAACAGAACACACACTCTGAGGGAGTTCCCGGAGAGATTTGCAAAAAGATAGGATGAGGTTGCATGAATTATCAACTCTTTCAAAAGGACAGTCAATCTGTGTTTTCCAAAAAAAAAAAAATTAAATCAAAATCGAAATCACAAAATAGGGAAAGAATGTCATGAACATTGTACAACTTTCCATTACATTGCATTGTTTCATATGAAGTCTGCATTTACCAAAATTTCACGACAAAGGTTGCATGCATCTGCATCCCCAAAAATTATGTTAACTGCATAGATTTCCTACATCTAATGTCCAAATCTTGTGGATTTGGGATGACCGGCCCTCTCGATGAGTCGATCTCTTGCTTTCTCATAAGGGTGGACCCTTGGGTACTTGTACCTATCACCTTTAGAGGACTACACGTCCTCGCGTTGAGAGGACTACACGTCCTCACCATCAGAGGGCTGCACGCCCTCACCTCTAGAGGACTACATGTCCTCGCCTTGAGAGGGCTACACGCCCTCACCTTGGGTACTAGTTACCCTCACCGTTGAGAGGACTACACGTCCTCGCCTTGAGAGGACTACACGTCCTCACCATCAGAGGGCTGCACGCCCTCACCTCTAGAGGACTACATGTCCTCGCCTTGAGAGGGCTACACGCCCTCACCTTGGGTACTAGTTACCCTCGCCATCAGAGGACTGCATGTCCTCACCTTCGTAGGGCTACACGCCCTCACCTTTAGAGGACTACACGTCCTCGCCAACAGAGGGCTGCACGCCCTCACCTTGAGAGAACTACACGTCCTCGCCTTGAGAGGGCTACTCGCCCTTGCCTTGGGTACTAGTTACCCTCACCGTTGAGAGGACTACACGTCCTCGCCTTGAGAGGACTACACGTCCTCACCATCAGAGGGTTGCACGCTCTCACCTCCAGAGGACTACATGTCCTCGCCTTGAGAGGGCTACACGTCCTCACCTTGGGTACTAGTTACCCTCACCGTCAGAGGGCTACACGCCCTCACCTTGAGAGGACTACACGTCCTCACCATCAGAGGGCTGCACGCCCTTATCTCCAGAGGACTACATGTCCTCGCCTTGAGAGGGCTACACGCCCTCACCTTGGGTACTAGTTACCCTCACCGTCAGAGGACTACACGTCCTCGCCTTGAGAGGACTACACGTCCTCACCTCCAGAGGACTATAAGTCCTCGCCTTGAGAGGGCTACACGCCCTCACCTTGGGTACTAGTTACCTTCACCTTCAGAGGACTACACGTCCTCGCCTTCAAAGGGTCATGTACCTTCAACTTCAGAGGACTACACGTCCTCGCCGTCAAAGGGTCATGTACCTTCACCTTTGTAGGGCTACATGCCCTCACCTTCAGAGGACTACACGTCCTCACCTTTAGAGGACTACACGTCCTCGCCATCAGAGGACTACATGTTCCCCATTTTCAAAGGGGGGGATGCCCTCACCTTCAGAGGATTGCACGTCCTTGCCATCATAGGACTACACTCCCTCGCCTTCGAAAGGCGACACGTCCTGAACTTCAGAGGGCTACACGCCCTCGCCTTTAGAGGACTACGCGTCCTCACTTTCAGTGGGCTCCATATCCACACCTTAAGATAAATTAAGGTCCTCTATCCTTAAATGCTTAACCGAGACTTGCACTCCCGGTTAAGGGGCCAGTAGTTTCCTTTTAACGGTTCCTGGGCCACCCCTGATATTGGAGGAGGGCCAACTGTGCGAGCACAACCAGAGAGGGAGGCTATCACACCGCTACTATGCATACCGGGGCAAGATTTCACCCGTGCCGCTGCAAAGAGACGAGTGCGGATCATGCGCACCAACATGACCACTCTTACAAAGATATAGATGACATTGCTACTTAGCAACATTTTGCCCAGCGACCGCAATGCCAATCTCCCCCTGCAAAAGTATCAGTTGGTCTGTGTCGTCCCGACATGGGTAAGTATGCATATAGTTCAACTGATTTCTGATACCATCTATTGTTTGCAGGGATCGCACCCACAAAGACACCCAGTGAACCTGAAGAAGTCCAACAGGGCCCTCAGGTTTCCAGCTCTGGTTACGGGCCTCTATCAGTCCTACAGGGTGCCCGTACCCCCCCGGCAAGGTTATGTCATCATAGGTAAGTATGCACATCGCTCAACTGATTTCTGATTTCATCAATTGTTTGCAGGGATCGCACCTGCAAGACACCCAGTGGAGCCGAAGAAGTCCAACAGGGTCTTGGAGTTGTCAAGCTCTAATTACGGGTCTCTGTCAGTTCTACAGAGTACCTGTAACCTCCAGCAAGGGCATCAGGCCCCCTACTGATCGAGCTTTCATCAAGAAGTACTGCGTCCCTAGGCGGGCGCAGGGCGAAACACCACAGCAGCATTGGGATGGCCGGTAGCGGGCAATAGACACACCGCCACCACCTCTAGAGTTCACCTCAGCTCATCCGCAAAAAGGTTAGAGCGTTGCCTACGACACATGGCCGACCAGCAGGCTACCAAGTCCAAAGCCAAAGGTAAGCAAAGTACTAGGTCAGTGACCGACAAGTCATAAGGCGTCCAGCTAAAGACGTTAAAGAAGCGCTACTAGGAGGCAACCTAGTACCTTTTGAATCTGTGCTTGTTATTTGATCACTTTTCATAGTAAGACACACCTAGTTGCTCATGATACTAGGAATTTAAATAAAACGAGCACAAGCTCGGAAGGTAGTCATACCTCACAAAATATATGTATATGTATGTTTAGGTAGAAAGATACCTTAGATATGCATGTATATAAACAAAAAGATACCTCACAAAATATATATATGTATGTTTAGGTAGCAAGATACCTTGGATATGCATGTATGTAGCAAAAAGATACCTCACAAAATATATATATATATGTATGTTTAGGTAGCAAGATACCTTGGATATGCATGTATACAGCAAAAATACCTTACAAAACATATATATGTATGTTTAGGTAGCAAGATACCTTGGATATGCATGTATATAGCAAAAATACCTCGCAAAAATATACACATGTTTAGGTAGCAAAATACCTCATGAAAAAAAAAAAGAAGGAAAAAAAAACAAACAAGAAAAAGAAATAAACAAATGATAATGATAAAAAAAAAAAAAGGAGAAAAAAAGAAAAACATAAGTTGTCTAGCTAAAAACTGACATGCTTTTGAAAAGAGATGATTTCCAACTCTTCTTCGAAAAAAATTCATTGATCATAACCGATTTTTGAAGAGAAAAAAAACGTGTCTACACCTGAAGGGTGAATGCTGTGAAATTTCCCCGGACGCCCGAAATGGACCCGGATGAATGCACAAATTGATAAAAGAACATATTTTGGAAACATTGGGTTGATTTAAAATAGAGGAAATGAATCCTGAGCCCTAGCATCACATGACCATAAAAGTTTGACACTTGAGTGTCCACATAGGTGCATGCGTGGCCAGTTTTGCATAAAATTTCCAAATCATCATTTTTGCATTTGTGTCATGGAAATAGTGTGGGGCATCCCTTTTATCCTTGAACCAAACCAAACCCCAACATGTATCACGTCTAGCCATTTTACAAACCTTGAGCCAAAATCCTGACTCACCATAAACCTTGACCTAGGGTGGGAATGTCAATCCTTACCCTCGGAAGCAAAAAAAAAAGAAGGAAAGGAAATTCCCAATCAAAGAGAAAGCAAAAAAGGAAGGAAAGGAAATTCCCAATCAAAGAGAAAGCAAAAAAGGAAGGAAAGGAAATTCCCAATCAAAGAGTGGGAGAAAGAGAAAAAAGAAAAGAAAGGAAATTCCCAATCAAAGAGTGGGAGAAAGAAAAAAAGAAAAGAAAGAAAATTCCCAACCAAAGAATGGGAGAAAGTAAAAAAGAAGGAAGCTCCTGGTCAAAAGAAACCAGAAGAAATGTGCAGAGAGGTCTTTGGACCGGACAATATCTGAACAATACAGAATTGTCACCAAATGAACAAAAAAGGAAGGAAAGGGAACCACGACCTAAAATAGTCTTCTCCCTTTGATTACCAACCAAAATCCCGTGCGCTAGCGACTTTTTTCTCGCCCCGCACTAAACAAAAAAACAGAAAAAGAAAAAGCCAGAAAAATCAAAAGCCAAAAAACACACAAAAGCCGAAAGAAGAAACCACCAAAAGAACCCATTCCCAAGGGAAGTCCTATTTGATCCATGATCACGCATGTAATTTTTGATTTGATAGGAAATAATTTGCAAAGTCAAGTCATGACATATCTATGGTTCGGAATTAGGATGAAACACTTACCTGTGCGAGATTGATACACTTTGAGTGGGTTTCTTCTATTTTTGTCGGACCCAGTGTTTCCTCTAAATGGTCATTTAGAAACGAAATGCTAACATCCAAAATCTCATTTATGGTTATAGGAGATTTCATCAGCAGACTCTTCTTCCCCGGTAGACGCATTGTTTTTCACTCAAAAAAGCATATGCTGCTCTAAATCAGTTGGAATATTTGTCTCTTTGCTAAAGCATGTTTGCATTTTAGTGGAGAAAACACCGAGACTTTTCAAGTCTCACAAGTTATCCAGAACTACGTAGGTCTGAGTTCCTCATTGGAGGATACGTAGGAGCAAGAGCCTCGCTTTTGTCGACCACACCGCCTTTTGTCGCCATGACTCAAGAGCTGATACGCGGAGATACCTTACGGTTATCCGCACCCCTTTGCTATTTAGACACAGTTGTGTCCGATGGCACGCAGAGACCAAGTTTGGTCATTCTGCACACATGATACGCGGAGATACCTTACGGTTATCCGCACCCCTTTGCTATTTAGACACAGTTGTGTCCGATGGCACGCAGAGACCAAGTTTGGTCATTCTGCACACATGATACGCGGAGATACCTTACGGTTATCCGCACCCCTTTGCTATTTAGACACAGTTGTGTCCGATGGCACGCAGAGACCAAGTTTGGTCATTCTGCACACATGATACGCGGAGATACCTTACGGTTATCCGCACCCCTTTGCTAGGCAGACACAGTTGTGTCCGATGGCAAGCAGAGACCAAGTTTGGTCATTCTGCACACATGATACGCGGAGATACCTTACGGTTATCTGCACCCCTTTGCCATTCAGGCACAGTTGTGTCCGATGGCAAGCAGAGACCAAGTTTGGTCATTCTGCACACATGATACGCGGAGATACCTTACGGTTATCCGCACCCCTTTGCTAGGCAGACACAGTTGTGTCCGATGGCAAGCAGAGACCAAGTTTGGTCATTCTGCACACATGATACGCGGAGATACCTTACGGTTATCCGCACCCCTTTGCTAGGCAGACACAGTTGTGTCCGATGGCAAGCAGAGACCAAGTTTGGTCATTCTGCACACATGATACGCGGAGATACCTTACGGTTATCCGCACCCCTTTGCTAGGCAGACACAGTTGTGTCCGATGGCAAGCAGAGACCAAGTTTGGTCATTCTGCACACATGATACGCGGAGATACCTTACGGTTATCCGCACCCCTTTGCTATTTAGACACAGTTGTGTCCGATGGCACGCAGAGACCAAGTTTGGTCATTCTGCACACATGATACGCGGAGATACCTTATGGTTATTCGCACCCATTCTTTTGCTATCTGTAAGACAGAACGCTTGATAGCATGCAGGGGCTGACACAGTCTTCTGCACCTTTTGTTCCTCCGGGAACAACAAAGTCATTTACATGCGGAAATTTCATGGTCGCCCGCGACTCTCGTCAACAGAGAGGAGCGAAATTAGTGTCATACACTGATTTTCGGGGACCTTTGCTTGATGACATGCGACCATTCTTTGGTCCTTGTGAGGTGCTTGGCACCCATCATTAGGCAATTTGTGAAATTTTGGGAACAACAAGTCATTTGCATGTGGAGATTTTATGGTCACCCGCGACTCCCGTCAAATCGAGAGGGACAAAATTAGTGTCTTATCTTTACTTTTCTTTTATCTCCAATAAAAGATAAGTAAAGAGGGGCAACTGTCATACCCTAATTTCGTCCGGGGACCTTTGCTTGATGACATGCGACCATTCTTTGGTCCTTGTGAGGTGCTTGGCACCCATCATTAGGCAATTTATGAAATTCCAGGACATGCCAAAAAACCAAAAAATATTGATGCACAATCCGTAAGTTTCCGTGACACACCGGAAATCAAATGGAAGCATCGTTGCATAATTAAGTGAGATTCCGTAACATTCCGTAAGTCAAAAGGGGGATGATTATGTAATCCGCAAGGTTCCGTAACATTACGGAAAGAAAACAAGTATCGTTACGAGATTCGTAAGTTTCCGTAACTTTACGAAAAAAGAATCACCAAAAAAGGTAAGGGGGTGAACTTATCAAGATAGGGGTGTAAATAGCAATTCAAATCTAGGCCCTTCTAGAACATTTTGGAAGTTGGGTTGCTTAAGGAGGAAGCAACTGGGCGGCAAGCTCCTCCACGTTTTTGAAAAATGGTTTTCGGGGCTTCCGCGGCTTCCGTAATACTTCCGTAAAATTTCCGAAAACCTTGGGTAAGCATATTCCACTTAACATTGGTAAAAGGGAAAAGAAAAAAGATGAAAATCAAATTCGAAAACAGTTCCGTAAGGCTTCCGTAACTTTTCCGTAAAATACGAAAAGGGGGGTGAACTTAGTAATTCGGGTGCGCTTAGAAATCTTCTTCATTAAGTCTTTGGGCGGCAAGCACCTCCTTTTTTTTCTATAAATAGGGGAGGGGGGAGCTGTTTCAAAATGTTCAGCCCCTTTGGCACTTCTCTCTCTTTCGAATTTGCTTGGAAAAATCGTTTCCGTGAAGAAAATCTACGCCGAGGCGCTTCCGAAACGCTTCCGTAAGCGATTCTGTGGAAATTCTTCATCGTTCTTCACCGTTCTTCATCCGTTCTTCGTTCGTTCTTCGTTCTTCAACGGGTAAGTTTTCGAATTCGAGACTTTCAATTCATTTCTTGTTTTGTGTACTTTCACTTTAATTTCGTTTACTTTCAGTTTTCTTTTCTTCCGTTTTTAACGTGCTTTAACCGTTTATTTAAGCCGTTTTCTCGTCTAATAAATGATAAAATGAATTTCAACCGATCATTTGTGTTGTAATCTCGTTTAATCACTGTTAAAACGAAATCTAACCGATCGTTCACGCTATAACCTCGGTTAAACCAAAAAAAGTAAAATAATAATAAAATAATCAAAATATCTTGAAAAATAATAATAAAATAATCAAAATATCTTTGAGTGAAATAATAAAAAAAAAAATCAATCGGACGTTTTTCTTTGGAAGTTTCCTTGAATGAATTGATTAATAACCAAAGTGAAACTAAGACTAAAATCAACTCACAAATCAAGTTTTGTCCGAAAAATCACTAAAAACCGTTTTAAAGTCCAACGCCTTAAACGGTCCTCTTTGCTTTTATCGGTTAACATGGACCGTTCAAAAGCATAAAATCAACATGTGACTTTACCGCTTTTGCAAGAACTACGTAGGTCTGATTTCCTCATCGCAATTGAGGATACGTAGGAGCAAAAGCCCCGCTTTTGTCGACCACCCCAAGAGATCGTTAATGGTCCAAATGCCTTAACGTTTCTCTCCTTTCAAAAACAAGAGATCGTTAATGGTCCAACGCTTTAACGTTTCTCTCCTTTCAAAATCAAAAGACCGTTTGATGGTCCAATACCTTAAATGACCTTTTGTTCAAATAAAAAACATATTTTGCAAAAAAGATAAAAAACAACTTAACCAAACACTTTGTTCCGAAAGAACTACGTAGGTCTGATTTCCTCATCGCAAATTGAGGAATACGTAGGAGCAAAGGGAAACACCCTTGTCGATCACAAAAAGAGAAAAAATATAAAAAGGGTATAAAGGATATAAGGACATAAAAGGGAACGTAAAAATCAAAGTCATGTTTGCACATTCGATTAAAGGCTGTCGTCCCTTGTGACGGACGTGTGGGGTGCTAATACCTTCCCCGCGCGTAAATACAACTCCCGAACCTTTCACTTAAAAGTTCGTAGATCGCGTCTTTTCCGGTTTTTCCGACGTTTTCCTCAAATAAACGTTGGTGGCGACTCCGCGCGTATTCCTTTCGTGGAACACGCATCCCGCGAGTCACGCGTCGCCCTCCCGCCGAAGGGTAGGTTGCGACAAGGCGCATAATATATCGAGACGCCCGAAATTGAACAACGGAAGCGCTAGAGAAATCAAATGGTCATAACTTTTAACTCGGAGGTCCGATTGAGGCGCATAATATATTGAGACGCTCGAAATTGAGCAATGGAAGCTCTTGAGCAATTCAAATGGTCATGACTTTTTACTCGGATTTCCGATTCAGGCACATAATATATCGAGACGCTCGAAATTGAACAACAGAAGCTCTCGAAAAATTCAAATGGTCATAACTTTTAAATCGGATGTCTGATTGAGGCGCATTATATATCAAGACGCTCGAAATTGAACAATGGAAGGTCTTGAGCAATTCAAATGGTCATAACTTTTCACTCGGAGGTCGGATTCAGGCGCATAGTATATCGAGACGCTCGATATTGAACAATGGAAGCTCTTGAGCAATTCAAATGGTCATAACTTTTTACTCGGATTTCCGATTCAGGCACATAATATATCGAGACGCTCGAAATAGAACAATAGAAACTCTCCAGCAATTCAAATGGTCATAACTTTTAACTCGGAGGTCTGATTGAGGCACGTTATATATCGAGAAGCTCGAAATTGAACAATGGAAGCTCTTGAGCAATTCAAATGGTCATAACTTTTCACTCTGAGGTCGGATTCAGGCGCATTGTATATCGAGAAGCTCGAAATTGAACAACGGAAGCTCTCGAGAAATTCAAATGCTCATAACTTTTAACTCGGAGGTCCGATTGAGGCGCATAATATATCGAGACGCTCGAAATTGAACAATGGAAGCTCTTGGGCAATTCAAATGGTCATAACTTTTTACTCGGATTTCCGATTCAGGCACATAATATATCGAGACGCTCGAAATTGAACAATGGAAGCTCTCCAGCAATTCAAATGGTCATAACTTTTAACTCGGAGGTCTGATTGAGGCACGTTATATATCGAGACGCTCGAAATTGAACAATGGAAGCTCTTGAGCAATTCAAATGGTCATAACTTTTCACTCGGAGGTCCGATGCAGGTGCATAATATATCGAGACGCTCGAAATTGAACAATGGAAGCTCTCCAGCAATTCAAATGGTCATAACTTTTAAGTCGGAGGTCTGATTGAGGCACGTTATATATCGAGACGCTCGAAATTGAACAATGGAAGCTCTTGAGCAATTCAAATGGTCATAACTTTTCACTCTGAGGTCGGATTCAGGCGCATAGTATATCGAGAAGCTCGAAATTGAACAACGGAAGCTCTCGAGAAATTCAAATGCTCATAACTTTTAACTCGGAGATCCGATTGAGGCGCATAATATATCGAGACGCTCGAAATTGAACAATGGAAGCTCTTGAGCAATTCAAATGGTCATAACGTTTCACTCGGAGGTCCGATGCAGGTGCATAATATATCGAGACGCTCGAAATTGAACAATGGAAGCTCTCCAGCAATTCAAATGGTCATAACTTTTAAGTCGGAGGTCTGATTGAGGCACGTTATATATCGAGACGCTCGAAATTGAACAATGGAAGCTCTTGAGCAATTCAAATGGTCATAACTTTTCACTCTGAGGTCGGATTCAGGCGCATTGTATATCGAGAAGCTCGAAATTGAACAATGGAACCTCTTGACCAATTTAAATGGTCATAACTTTTCACTCGGAGGTCCGCTTCAGGGGCATAATATATCGAGACGCTCGAAATTGAACAACGGAAGCTCTCGAGAAATTCAAATGCTCATAACTTTTAACTCGGAGGTCCGATTGAGGCGCATAATATATCGAGACGCTCGAAATTGAACAATGGAAGCTCTTGAGCAATTCAAATGGTCATAACGTTTTACTCGGATTTCCGATTCAGGCACATAATATATCGAGACGCTCGAAATTGAACAACGGAAGCTCTCGAGAAATTTAAATGCTCATAACTTTTAACTCGGAGGTCCGATTGAGGCGCATAATATATCGAGACGCTCGAAATTGAACAACGAAAGCTCTCGAGAAATTCAAATGCTCATAACTTTTCACTCGGAGGTCCGATTCAGGCGCATAATATATCGAGACGCTCGAAATTGAACAATGGAAGCTCTTGAGCAATTTAAATGGTCATAACTTTTTACTCGGATGTCCGATTCAGGCACATAATATATCGAGACGCTCGAAATAGAACAACAGAAACTCTCCAGCAATTCAAATGGTCATAACTTTTAACTCGGAGGTCTGATTGAGGCACGCTATATATCGAGACGCTCGAAATTGAACAATGGAAGCTCTTGAGCAATTCAAATGGTCATAAATTTTCACTCGGAGGTCGGATTCAGGCGCATAGTATATCGAGACGCTTGAAATTGAACAACGGAAGCTCTCGAGAAATTCAAATGCTCAAAACTTTTAACTCAGAGGTCCGATTGAGGCGCATAATATATCGAGACGCTCGAAATTGAACAATGGAAGCTCTTGAGCAATTCAAATGGTCATAACGTTTCACTCGGAGGTCCGATGCAGGTGCATAATATATCGAGACGCTCGAAATTGAACAATGGAAGCTCTCCAGCAATTCAAATGGTCATAACGTTTCACTCGGAGGTCCGATGCAGGCGCATAGTATATCGAGACGCTCGAAATTGAACAACGGAAGCTCTCGAGAAATTCAAATGCTCATAACTTTAAACCCGGAGGTCCGATTGAGGCACATAATATATCGAGACGCTCGAAATTGAACAATGGAAGCTCTTGAGCAATTCAAATGGTCATGACTTTTCACTCGGATTTCCGATTCAGGCACAAAATATATCGAGACGCTCGAAATTGAACAACAGAAGCTCTTGAGAAATTCAAAGGGTCATAACTTTTAACTCGGAGGTCTGATTGAGGCGCATTATATATCGAGACGCTCGAAATTGAACAATGGAAGCTCTTGAGCAATTGAAATGGTCATAACTTTTCACTCGGATTTCCGATTCAGGCACATAATATATCGAGATGCTGAAAATTGAACAACGGAAGCTCTTGAGCAATTCAAATGGTCATAACTTTTCACTTGGAGGTCCTATTAAGGCGCATAATATATCGAGACGCTCGAGATTGAACAATGGAAGATCTCGAGAAATTCAAATGCTCATAACATTTAACTCGGAGGTCCGATTGAGGCGCATAATATATCGAGACGCCCGAAATTGAACAACGGAAGCGCTAGAGAAATCAAATGGTCATAACTTTTAACTCGGAGGTCCGATTGAGGCGCATAATATATTGAGACGCTCGAAATTGAGCAATGGAAGCTCTTGAGCAATTCAAATGGTCATGACTTTTTACTCGGATTTCCGATTCAGGCACATAATATATCGAGACGCTCGAAATTGAACAACAGAAGCTCTCGAGAAATTCAAATGGTCATAACTTTTAAATCGGATGTCTGATTGAGGCGCATTATATATCAAGACGCTCGAAATTGAACAATGGAAGGTCTTGAGCAATTCAAATGGTCATAACTTTTCACTCGGAGGTCGGATTCAGGCGCATAGTATATCGAGACGCTCGAAATTGAACAACGGAAGCTCTCGAGAAATTCAAATGCTCATAACTTTTAACTCGGAGCTCCGATTGAGGCACATAATATATCGAGACGCTCGAAATTGAACAATGGAACCTCTTGAGCAATTTAAATGGTCATAACTTTTCACTCGGAGGACCGATTCAGGCGCATAATATATCGAGACACGCGAAATTGAACAATGGAAGCTCTTGAGCAATTCAAATGGTCATAACTTTTCACTCGGAGGTTCGATTCAGGCGCATAATTTATCGAGACGCTCGAAATTGAACAATGGAAGCTCTTGAGCAATTCAAATGGTCATAACTTTTCACTCGGAGGTCGGATTCAGGCGCATAGTATATCGAGACGCTCGAAATTGAACAACGGAAGCTCTCGAGAAATTCAAATGCTCATAACTTTTAATTCAGAGGTCCGATTGAGGCGCATAATATATCGAGACGCTCGAAATTGGACAATGGAAGCTCTTGAGCAATTCAAATGGTCATAACTTTTCACTCGGATTTCCGATTCAGGCACATAATATATCGAGACGCTCGAAATTGAACAACAGAAGCTCTCGAGAAATTCAAATGGGCATGAGTTTTCACTCGGATTTCCGATTCAGGCACATAATATATCGAGACGCTCGAAATTGAACAACAGAAGCTCTCGAGAAATTCAAATGGTCATAACTTTTAACTCGGAGGTCTGATTGAGGCGCATTATATATCAAGACGCTCGAAAATGAACATTGGAACCTCTTGAGCAATTTAAATGGTCATAACGTTTCACTCGGAGGTCCGATTCAGGCGCATAACATATCGAGACGCTCGAAATTGAACAACGGAAGCTCTTGAGCAATTTAAATGGTCATAACTTTTCACTTGGAGGTCCTATTAAGGCGCATAATATATCGAGACGCTCGAAATTGAACAATGGAAGCCCTTGAGCAAATCAAATGGTCATAACGTTTCACTCGGATTTCCGATTCAGGCACAAAATATATCGAGACGCTCGAAATTGAACAAAAGAAGCTCTCAAGAAATTCAAATGATCATAACTTTTAACTCGGACGTCTGATTGAGGCGCATTATATATCAAGACGCTCGAAATTGAACAATGGAAGCTCTTAAGCAATTCAAATGGTCATAACCTTTCACTCGGAGGTCCGATTCAGGTGCATAATATATCGAGACGCTCAAAATTGAACAATGGAACCTCTTAAGCAATTTAAATGGTCATAACTTTTCACTCGGAGGTCCGATTCAGGCGCATAATATATCAAGATGCGCGAAATGGAACAATGGAAGCTCTTGAGCAATTCAAATGGTCATAACTTTTAATTCGGAGGTCCGATTGAGGCGCATAATATATCGAGACGCTCGAAATTGAACAACGGAAGCTCTCGACAAATTCAAATGCTCATAACTTTTAACTCGGAGGTCCGAATGAGGCGCATAATATATCGAGAAGCTCGAAATTAAACAATGGAAGCTCTTGAGCAATTCAAATGATCATAACTTTTCACTCGGATTTCCGATTCAGGCACATAATATATCGAGACCCTCGAAATTGAACAACAGAAGCTCTCGAGAAATTCAAATGCTCATAACTTCTAACTCGGATGTCTGATTGAGGCGCATTATATATCAAGACGCTCGAAATTAAACAATGGCAGCTCTTGAGCAATTCAAATGGTCATAACTTTTCACTCAGATTTCCGATTCAGGCGCATAATATATCGAGACGCTCGAAATTGAACAACGGATGCTCTCGAGAAATTCAAATGCTCATAACTTTTAACTTGGAGGTCCGATTGAGGCGCGTAATATATCGAGACGCTCGAAATTGGACAATGGAAGCTCTTGAGCAATTCAAATGGTCATAACTTTTCACTTGGGTTTCCGATTCAGGCACATAATATATCGAGACGCTCGAAATTGAACAACAGAAGCTCTCGAGAAATTCAAATGGTCATAACTTTTCACTCGGAGGTCGGATTCAGGCGCATAGTATATCGAGACGCTCGAAATTGAACAACGGAAGCTCTCGAGAAATTCAAATGCTCATAACTTTTAACTCGGAGCTCCGATTGAGGCACATAATATATCGAGACGCTCGAAATTGAACAATGGAACCTCTTGAGCAATTTAAATGGTCATAACTTTTCACTCGGAGGACCGATTCAGGCGCATAATATATCGAGACACGCAAAATTGAACAATGGAAGCTCTTGAGCAATTCAAATGGTCATAACTTTTCACTCGGAGGTTCGATTCAGGCGCATAATTTATCGAGACGCTCGAAATTGAACAATGGAAGCTCTTGAGCAATTCAAATGGTCATAACTTTTCACTCGGAGGTCGGATTCAGGCGCATAGTATATCGAGACGCTCGAAATTGAACAACGGAAGCTCTCGAGAAATTCAAATGCTCATAACTTTTAATTCGGAGGTCCGATTGAGGCGCATAATATATCGAGACGCTCGAAATTGGACAATGGAAGCTCTTGAGCAATTCAAATGGTCATAACTTTTCACTCGGATTTCCGATTCAGGCACATAATATATCGAGACGCTCGAAATTGAACAACAGAAGCTCTCGAGAAATTCAAATGGGCATGACTTTTCACTCGGATTTCCGATTCAGGCACATAATATATCGAGACGCTCGAAATTGAACAACAGAAGCTCTCGAGAAATTCAAATGGTCATAACTTTTAACTCGGAGGTCTGATTGAGGCGCATTATATATCAAGACGCTCGAAAATGAACATTGGAACCTCTTGAGCAATTTAAATGGTCATAACGTTTCCCTCGGAGGTCCGATTCAGGCGCATAACATATCGAGACGCTCGAAATTGAACAACGGAAGCTCTTGAGCAATTCAAATGGTCATAACTTTTCACTTGGAGGTCCTATTAAGGCGCATAATATATCGAGACGCTCGAAATTGAACAATGGAAGCCCTTGAGCAAATCAAATGGTCATAACGTTTCACTCGGATTTCCGATTCAGGCACAAAATATATCGAGACGCTCGAAATTGAACAAAAGAAGCTCTCAAGAAATTCAAATGATCATAACTTTTAACTCGGACGTCTGATTGAGGCGCATTATATATCAAGACGCTCGAAATTGAACAATGGAAGCTCTTAAGCAATTCAAATGGTCATAACCTTTCGCTCTGATACCAAGTAAACTATATGCAAATAGTTATTTTCTTTGTTGTTGCTCCTAACCTACAGGTGGTTGTCATCATCAAAAAGGGGGAGAATGTAAATCATGAAGATTTTGATGATATCAAGAAGAATTTGCTTGAGAAAGAGGGAGATGTAAATCATGCAAGCTTTGATGGTGTCGAGAAGAAATCACATGTTTGTCATCATCAAAAAGGGGGAGAATGTGAATGTATGTATACATGATTTTGATGATGTCAAAGAAGAATCAAACAAGGCTGCTTCAAATGATAAGCATTTGCTTCAAGAATAATTCAAGAGTGCTTCAACAAGCAAAGCCATGTTTCAAGATTCATTAAAGACCAAGCCTTGTCTTAAAACAAAGTGCTTTCAAGACATTCAAGGCTCTGGTAATCGATTACCAGGAAGTGTAATCGATTACCAGAAGACAGGGTTGAGAAATAGCTGTTGAAAAATGTTTTGAATTTGAATTTTCAACATGTAATCGATTACCATATGTCTGTAATCGATTACCAGCAACGAAACTTTGGAAATTCAAATTCAAAAGTCATAACCCTTCAAATTATAACTGTGTAATCGATTACAAAAACATTGTAATCGATTACCAGTGGAAAGTTTTTAGAAAATCTGCCAACAGTCACATCTTTTCATTAGATTTGTGAATGGCCATCAAAGGCCTATAAATAGGTGACTTGGGCACAAATTTTATGAAGAGAGTTTTGCTTGGCAAAAGTGTCTTATCCTCTCAAAAGACAATGAGAGAGATTCCAAAAGAACTTCATTGTCAAATGCTCTCTCAAAAGAAATCCTTGATCAAACACTTGCAAAATCTATAAGGATTCTTACATGATCTTCATTGTAATATTCTTCTCTTGAAGAGAGAATTCTTCTTCCATTCTTCTTATTCAATGAGATTGGTTAAGAGACTGTGAGTCTCTTGTTGTAAAGAATCTGAACACAAGGGATGGGTTGTCCCTGTGTGGTTCAGACTTTGTAAAGGATTTTACAAAGATAGTGAAAATCTCAAGTGGGTTGCTTGAGTACTGGACGTAGGCACGGGTTGTGGCCGAACCAGTATAAAACTGTGTTTGCATTCTCTCTTCCCTTATCTTATTTATTTTGTTGCAATCAATTGTGTCTTGCATGTTTAAAGAACATTGTTAAATTGATTGTTGTTGTTTCTTCTGTATTCTAAGCCTATCCCTCTTAAGATTATTGAGGCCACAAGGTCCAACACGATTCAGGTGCATAATATATCGAGACGCTCGAAATTGAACAATGGAACCTCTTAAGCAATTTAAATGGTCATAACTTTTCACTCGGAGGTCCGATTCAGGCGCATAATATATCAAGATGCGCGAAATGGAACAATGGAAGCTCTTGAGCAATTCAAATGGTCATAACTTTTAATTCGGAGGTCCGATTGAGGCGCATAATATATCGAGACGCTCGAAATTGAACAACGGAAGCTCTCGACAAATTCAAATGCTCATAACTTTTAACTCGGAGGTCCGAATGAGGCGCATAATATATCGAGAAGCTCGAAATTAAACAATGGAAGCTCTTGAGCAATTCAAATGATCATAACTTTTCACTCGGATTTCCGATTCAGGCACATAATATATCGAGACCCTCGAAATTGAACAACAGAAGCTCTCGAGAAATTCAAATGCTCATAACTTCTAACTCGGATGTCTGATTGAGGCGCATTATATATCAAGACGCTCGAAATTAAACAATGGCAGCTCTTGAGCAATTCAAATGGTCATAACTTTTCACTCAGATTTCCGATTCAGGCGCATAATATATCGAGACGCTCGAAATTGAACAACGGATGCTCTCGAGAAATTCAAATGCTCATAACTTTTAACTTGGAGGTCCGATTGAGGCGCGTAATATATCGAGACGCTCGAAATTGGACAATGGAAGCTCTTGAGCAATTCAAATGGTCATAACTTTTCACTTGGGTTTCCGATTCAGGCACATAATATATCGAGACGCTCGAAATTGAACAACAGAAGCTCTCGAGAAATTCAAATGGTCATAACTTTTAACTCGG